>NC_041223.1:1009892-1094859 GCF_002837175.3 Physeter macrocephalus | reverse complement strand
ATCGGCAGGCGGATTCTCAACCACTGCGCCACCAGGGAAGCCCTGTTTATGTCCTCTTTAGGAAAATTTTACCAAAGAGTAGCTCATTAATCTTTTATCCTGTGTTTTTTAAATAAATACTATTAAACAACTTGACTTTATTGATATTTATAGTTAATTCCACATAACAGCAGCAGCATACATTTTTCTCAAGTTGAAATGTTCACCAAGATAGATGATATTCTAGGACATAAAAATGGTAAAATAATAGAAAACACAAAAAGTGTATTCTCAGAACACAGCAAAATTAACTGGGAAATAAAAAATAATATATTTGGGAAATACTTGAATATATGGAAACTAAAGAGCACACTTCTGTATAACCTGTGTGTCAAAAGAGAAGTCTCCCACTAAATTTAAAATATTTTAGGCTAAAAGAAAATACAACATATCAACATTTGCAGAATGTAGCTAAAGCCATGGTTAGAGGGAAATTTAGAGTATTAAATGTTTGTGTTAGAAAATAAGAAACATCTAAAACCAGTACTATTACAAACATATCTATGCCTATAAGTTAAACAACTTATAGAAAAATTTAAATTATTTCTATGTACATGATGAACATTTAGAATTTGAATTTTAAAAATTCTCTTTACAACAGCACTGAAACAAATGGAATACTTAGATATGAATATAACAAAATAAGTGAAGCATCTGTATGCTGAAAACTATACAACACTGATGAAAGAAGTAAAAATGATCTCAGTAAATGGAGAAATATACTGTTTTGTGGATAGGAAAATTCAGTATTTTAAAGATGTTGATTCTTCCAATTCCCACCAGTTTGATCAGTGCAATCTCAGTCAAATTCCAGCAAGTCTGGTCTGTAGGTACCAAACTGAATCTAAACCTCACACAGGAAGCAAAGGAACTACAAATAACAACAGCCATTCTGGGGAAAAAACAAACAAGTAAAGGATCAAATTTGTACAACTCCTATGACCCAATTTCAAGACTTACTATTTCGCTACAGTAATCAATACAGTGTGGTATTGGCACTGTGATGGACAAATAAATCTATGGAACAAGAAAACGTCCAGGAGTAGACTCACACATACATTGGCAAGTGACTTTTGGCAAAGGTGCAGAGGCATTTCAGTCGAGAAAGATAATCTTTTCAATTAATGTCGTGGAAACACTTGGATATTCATATGCCAAAAAAAAGAACATTGATCCATACCTTGGCCCATATACGAACACTAATTCATAATGAGTTATAGACCTAAATGCAAAATGAAAACCTATTAAACTTCTAGAGGAAAACTTCAAGGAAAATCTGTATGACTTTAGTTTGGGTGGTGAGTTTATAGATACAATACCAAAAGCACGACTCATAAAAGAAACATTTGTTAAATTTGACTCAGTCGAAATTAAAAACTTTTGCTTTGCAAAAGACCCTGTAATTATAACAAAAAAAAAAAAACAAGCCACCGATTTGGAGAAACTATATACAAATTACATATCTAATAAAGGATTTGTATCCAGACTTCTCTCTCTCTCTCTCTCAACAATAAGTATCACTAAAATTACTTTTTTTTTTTACAGTGACAATACCAAATGCCAGTATGGATGTGGAACCACAAGAATGCTCCTTCTTTGCTGGCAGCAATGCAAAAATAGTAGAGCTACCTTAGAGGTCATCTTATAATGATAAATGATAAACATATACTTACCATATGGTCCAGAAAACCATCTTCTAGATTTTTACCTAAGTGAATGGAAAACTTATGTTTCCACAAAAAGTGGTTTATAACACCTCAAGTTGGAGACAGCCAAGTTGTCCTTTAAAGGAGAATGCATGAAAGAACTGTGGTCTATTCTCAGAGTGGAACATGACTCAGCAGTGAAAAGGAGTGAGCAGTTGATTGACAAGGATCATGGAAGAATGTCAATTCCATCTTGGTGAGTGAAAGAAGCCAGACCCCCAAAGCTACATATTATAGTTTTCCACTTATATGACATCCTGGAAAAGGTAAAAATATAGGGATGGAAGGAAAATCAGTGGTTTCTTGGGACTTGGGAAGGGATTCAGTACAAACAGGCCACACAGTCAAATGATTAGAGTGATGGAATTCTGTATGGTTACATATGACTCTATGTATTTGTCAAATTCCAGAGAAATGCCAACAGGCTTAGAGAAGCCAAAGTAAAATTTATTGTATGCAAAGTAGAAAAAACAATCAGCCAGGATTTAAGGGGATCCCAAGACAGAAAGCAGACCGAGACAAATGAATCTAACTGCATTACAAATGATAACAGAACTCAACAGCTTGACTCCAGATTAGAAGAGAAGATATGGAGAAGAATCTGGTAGCAAATGACAGGACAATTTGAGGGGCTGTTAGGCCAGCCACCTGGTGGAGCCAGTGTTCCTCAAATAAAACCTTGGCAACTTTTTTTTTTTTTTTTCATGAAATTACCTATTATAGCAAAGATAGATTGGCTGCTTGACTCAGTCAATATGGGTGAGAAATTTGCTGAATGCAATGCCAAAACATCTCTATTGATCAAGTGTTTATTGCTAGTGAAACTGAAAGATGGGAAACACATTCAGGAGCCTAAGTCTCAGGGTTCCATATAATTATGCTGTATGATGAGTTTTGACTGTGTCCTGGTCATTGTTTGGTTTTTCTCAGAACTAATTGGAACTTTTACTTGTCTGTGGCCTGGACCGTAGAAAAAGAAAAAATATATATAAACGCAATTATGTAGGTTCCCAACGTAGAAAACAAATCAATCTCTCCATTGTTGCCAGGATTGTCACAGAGAGCTCTGAGTGAGAACTGCCACTTAGACAGGTTATCACCTTCCCTGGACAGAGGTGTCCAATGGTGCTGTAGAGCTCACACCACCCACAATGTCTGGAACTCCTAAGGTTCCTCCGTGAAGGCTGTTCACACTCATGACCATGAGTTCGCACCTTCTAGCAGCCATAAACCCTGACACGAGTTTCACTAACATGAGGTGTTTATTCCCCGAATTTTCAACTTTCCCGTACTTCAGGCAGATAAAGTAAGTTACTTCAAAAGATTCATGCATTATACTCAGTTTCATAGCTGATGGGTAGAGGCCGCCTTTTCTCCTTATGCTCCAAAGAAGCTTCTACTGGACCTGGAACCTGGAGGTTTTGTCTTTTCTAAGAATGAAAGAAAAGGACAGGCCTTGGAATCATGTTGGAAGGGACCGTATCCATTGCTTATGACTGCAATTCAACTCCAGAGTAGAGGTCTCTGGAGTTAGGTCTCCCAGGTGAAAAGCCATAAGGTCTTACCCTGAATCACCTGGTCCACCTTCTCATCAGGAAATTTTACAGCAAAAGTTGTCAGCAATGCACCAGGACAGATGATTCTGGGGTAAAGACAACTAATCCCAAGACCTTCAGATGAAGAACAGAATTGAAAGAAGTGAGTAGTTTCCAGCCAAGAGCCACTAAATATTTTCCAGATGGCTGGATCTAGAGATGGCCATGCTTCAGTGTGTATACTTTTAGTCTCTATTTTCCTGAGAGTTTTCATTACTTTTTGTCTGTGTAAGCTTCTGTACTGTTAACAGACACTTGTCTCTCTCAACTATTGTGCCTATAATATTGCTTCCTGTCTGTAGTATGACGTTTTCATCCCTAATGACTCTTGTTATGAGTCTAATTTCTCATTTTAATATTCTCATAATTTAACTGATTCACACCATCAAAACAACTCTTAGGTTTTTTCTCACTTCCTTTGGGTCTGCCATCCAGTCTGCCATCCAGACTCTTTTGGTACCAGTGTCTTGTAACAAATCAGTTGGTTTCCCAGGTAACTGTGCTCAATCATGAAGTGACATTTTAGATGCAACTTTAAGATTGCTTCAAGGAATTTCTGTAAATCAATTTATCAAGAGAAACAATTCGATAATACAAGCAAAAGTCTCTCTATCAGGACAGTATATTGCTAATCTGAGCAAAAAGTTCATTTGTCAACAGCAAGTATGAAGACTCACCTCACAACTTGCTTCCTTGTGTCACCAACCCTAAATTATCTCGTCATTAACTACCCAATCCCAATCACTCAAACCTACACTTTCCTTCTACTTCTGACACAGTAAACTAAGACTCTGCCAAGTGATATTTCTCCTTATTTATTAGTAAATCTAATAAACTTAGCTTTTCTTACTCAACAAACCTGTGGGCTTGTGTGGAGTTGATAATCAACACTTAATTCTCGCAAAGACATTAATTTGGGTGATTTTCGTTGGCTCTCCCTTTATTTCTCTTTCTTCTATTAGTGTTTTGGCTCTTCCAAGATCCTACCTTTACCGCGGAGAATCAGTGTGGGGTTCTGGGTGCTCTGAACATCCCTGGGGAAACCTTAAGCCCTGAAGAGTCTTAAGAAGCTACAATATACATTTTTGTTGTTTCCTTGTATTGGTTAGTTTTCATAGCATACATGTGTGTACATGCCTCATACACTCATTGTGGAGTTGTATGTAAAAACAGCATTTTTCCCTTTTCTATCTTTCTGAAAAGTCTTTCCCAGAAACATGTATGTATTGGTAATGAGTGTGTGTACATTGGCATATGTGTGTGATGGGGGAGGGGTGAAGAATATCAGGCTTTGAAAGGTTACTTAACTTGCTCAAGGTCACACATTAAGTTTAAGAACTAGAATTAATACCTATTGAAGATTTGATAAAAATGGGGAAAACATCAGAAAATGAACTCAAACTCATATACAACCCAAATATCCATGAAAATGTATTAAATAGATCTTACTTATTAGATTTCATTCATGAAATTCCAGTCAATCCAAAACTCCTGAAGTTACATGGACTGATCTTTTCTGTAACTGAATATTTTAATAGTAATATTGAGATATAATGTACATACCATACAAATTAATATTTTTAGTATATTCTCAGTTTGTGCAACCATAACCATAACTTTGGGACTTTTTTTTTTTATTCTAAAAGAAGCTGATACCCATAAATACCCATTCTAAAAGAAGCTGATACTCTCTGTCCCCTCCCATATCCATCCCCCCAGCCCTCAGCAGCCACATTTCATATAAATGTAATCTTACAATATATGGTCTTTTATATCTGGCTTCTCTCACTTATAACATCCTCAAGTTTCACCCAAGTTGTCTCCTATATCAACTTCATTTCTCGTAATTGGACTGATTTTTTTTTTAAATTTTTTTCAAAGCTCTGCATTTTCCCTAAGTGTTTCCTTGAGTTCATGAAACTTTTGAAATACTTTTTAGGAAAAGTTTCAAGTTACTATTATCAGAAAAAGTAATACACATTTGAAAAGAATCTGTCCATTAAAAAATTTCTTTGAAAAGCTCAACTGTTAGAAGTGAAAATTCCTTGCCCAAGGGGAAATAAAATTAGATGAAGAGACACTGATTTATACTACATTTCATGATGGAAAAAAATTTTGAAGCATTTATTAGGAAAATCAATTCCTGACCATGCATAATAGAGTAGAAACTCTGTCCACAGAGTATTTTGAAGAGGACACATGATGATACCCATTAAGTACATACGTGGGAACCAAGTTTTATTTTAGGAGACAAACTAAAATATTTAAATACATGCACAGTGATGAATTCCAGTTTTATTGGGAGGCAAACAAACTTTCCAGAAAGGGACTGGAAGAAAAAGGAAAGAGAGGGGAAAGGGTTGAGGCCAAGAGTTTTCTGGTTTCCCTCCCCTCCCCTGAAGCCCCACTTCTCATTCCATTCACCTTACTCCCTGAGACAAATGAGAAAGTATCAAATTCACCTCCAGATGGGCTAATGCATTTCCCAGACCTCTTTCCACTCAGTCTAAATATAGAACCCAAGGCACGTTGAGAGAGTCCTGACGTATGTCAGAAAGTACTGGCTTTATCTTGGATTCACTCTGGAATCTTGGATAAATTACTGCAGTTCTCTGACCCTCAGACTCCTCATTTATGAAATTCAGGCAAAAATTTAGAACTTCCCAGCTTGTTATAATGATTAATTAATATGGTAAATTCCCAGTCCCAGGCCTGGCTTGCTGTAGGTCCTCCATAAATGCCACTTGAAGAAAATTCCGGGGATTCTTTTCTTTGAGAGAAAGACAGTTTAAGAAAAGGGGATTTTTAAATAACTTACCTGCAACTTCTGAGAGAAACGGTGAGCACACGTGGTCTCTGTGTCTTTCAACTGAGCTGTAGAGCACGATGGCATCTCTCCTGCTTCACAAGGCTGCTGACGCAAAGGCCAGCCGTCCTCTGTGGCTGTTAATGGAGTGGCCTCCTTTGTCTCTGCACCTCCCAGACACCAATGGTTTCAAGGTTTTAAAATCCTTCAATTTAGGCAGCTTCCTCACTGGAGGTTGTTACAACGTGATGCTTTGGGGCTTGTAGCTGAGAAGTTATTTTGAAAATGAAAAATGGATGTTTTATTACCTCAAATAAAAGGAAGCCCTCACCAGGAGTGCAGGGGACACAGCAGAGAAGGGGGTCCTTCTCTTCACATCCTTGAGGCTTTATGGAGAGGCTTGGGGTCTCAGGTTTGTTGATATTTAACAGGAAAGGCCCCGTTCTCAGTCTTTAGCTAGGCCCTGACTGTCATGCTGAAGGCCAGTCCTGGTCAGTTGTCTTCATGTGTGCTGACAGGGATGGGATAGCCCCTCCCTGGGGTTGGAGTTTGCATTTCCTTAATGGCTAATGACATTGGGCTTCTTTCATTTATTTTCCATCCAAATATCTCCATTGGTGATATGTCTGTTCAAGTCTTTTGGCCATTTTCCAATTGGTTGTTTGTTTTCTTATTACTGAGTCTGGGGAGTCCTTATACATTTAAAATATGATCCTTTTCTCAGATATGTGATTTGTGGATGTTTCCTCCCAGTCCGTGGAGAGTGTTTTCACCCTCTCAATGGTGGTGGCTTTTGACAAGCTTTTGCTCTTCATTTTGATGGTGCCCAGCTTATCAATTTCTCTTCTATGGATCACACATTTGCTGTCCAACTTTAAATATCTATGTCCAACTCAAGGTCACAAAGATTTTCTCCAATGATTTCTACTAGAATTTATATTCTTTATATTCTACATTAAGTCTATGATCTATTTTGAGTTTTTTTTTTAACATAGTATGAGACATGGATAGAAATTAATTTTTGCATAAGATATCCAATTGTTCCAGCACCATTTGTTGAAAGGCTATTTTTTCCCTCTACTGAATTATCTTTGCATCCTTCTTGAAAATCAGTGGGTCATAAATATGTGGATCTATTTCTGGACTGTAATTCTATGTGTATAAACCATGTCAACATCACAGTTTTGTTTACTGTATCTTCATAGTAAACTTTAAGTCATGTGAATCTTCCAGTTGTGTTCTTCTTCTTTAATGTTTTTTTGGCAAATTTAGATACTTTTCATTCCCAAACTTTAAAATAAGGTTTGCAGTTTCTAAAAAATAAATAAATATAAGCCTTGGGGAATTTTGATCAAAATTGCATTGATTCTGTAGATTAATTTGGGAAGAATTTAACACTATTGAGTCTTCAGCACCATGAACATGATATGACTTTTCATTTATTTGTTCTCTAATTTCTCTCAGCCATGTTTTTTACAATTTTAAGTGTACACATCCTGTATATCTGTTTACAGATTTATCCCTAAGTATCTTATACTGATGATGCTATTCTAAATTACACTGTATGTTCAATTTCAGTTTCTGATTGTCCGTTGCTGATATATAGATTATAACTATTTTTATATATTTATCTTGTATCCTTCAATCTCTTTATGCTCATTTATTATAGTAACATTTTTGTGGATTCCATAGGATTTTATACATAGATAATATCTCATCTACAAATAAAGACAATTTTGCTATTTCCTTTCCAATCTGGATGCCATTTATTTCTTTTCTTACCTTAATTTACTAGCTAGAACTTTCAGTCCAATGTTGAATAAAAGTGATATGGGTAGATGTCTTTGCCATTTTTCTGAACCTCAGGGAAAGTGTTCAATCTTTCATCATAAGCATTATGTCAGATTTTATGTAGATGCCCTTTGTCAAGTAGAGAAAGTCCTCTTCTACTCCCAGCTTTTTGAGAGTGTTTATTAGAATGAATGTTAGATATTTTCAAATGCTTTCTCTGCATCTATTGAGATAATCATATATATTATTTTCTTTTATTTTATTTTTAAAGTTTAATTTAATTTAATTGAATCTTATTTTATTTTATTACTAAGGTGAATTACATTGACCCATGTTAAAACAACCTTGTATTCCTGGGTTAAACTTCACTTTATCATAACATTGTTCTTTTTATATTGTTAAAATTGTATTCAGGCATTTTGCATTTATTCAGATGAAGAATGTTGGTCTGTAAGTTCTTTTATTGTAATGGTCTTGGTATCAAAGCAACTCTGGCCTCAATGAATGAATGGGGAGGGATATTGCCTCCTCTTAAGTTTCAGGAATAATTTGTATAAAGTTGATATTGTTTCCTAAATGTTTGGTAGAATTCATCAGTAAGACCACCTGGGCCTGACATTGTCTTTGTAAGAAGGTTTTTAAATACAAATTTAATTTCTGTGATAGGTTATCTATTTCTTACTGAGTAACCTTTGGTAATATGGCTCTTTCGTGAGGTTTTTTTTTTTTTAAATTTCATTGATTTGTTGAATTTATTCACATAAAGTTGGTTATAATAGTCTCCTGTTATATATTTAATATCTGTAGAATCCATTGTGATTTTACCTCTGTCATTCCCAGTATCAGTAATCACAATGTCATTCCTGTTCAGCCTAGCTGGAGGTTTATCAGTTTTATTGAAATTCTTAATGAATCAGCTTTTTGTTTCATTCAATTTTCTATTATTTTTCTGTTTTCTATTTCATTGACTTCCACTCTGATCTTTAATATTTGTCTTCTTCAGCTTATTGTTCTGTTTGCCCTTCTGTTTTTAGATTCTAAAGCTGGAAGCTGAGGTCATTATTTTAGATTTTTCTTTTATTCTAATAGAAGCACCTAGTGCTCTACATCTAAATAACCCAATCTATCACTGCATCTGGCAGATTTGTATATGGTGTGCTGTCATTCAGTTGAAAACATTTCCTATTTTCCTGCTTGATTTATTCTTTAGCATACAGGTTATTCAGAAACACGTTTACTCAATTTCAAATATTTGGGGATTTTTCTAGGTATCTTTCTGCTGTTAATTTTCTACTATTAATAACTCAGTTAATATAGTTTTTTTTTTTCCTTCAGAGAATAGACTTGTATGATTTAAGTCTTCTCAAATTTATTGAGATTTGTCTTATTGCTCAGAGCATGGTCAATCTTGGTAAATGTTCCCTGGAAAGTGGATAGAATGTGTGCCCTTGTTGGGAGGTGAGTTTTATGAAGGTCTGTTATGACGAGCTGGCTGTCTTCTCTACCGTGGCTGATTTCTTGTTGGCTTATTCTATCAATTATAGATGAGTATTGAAGTGAGTTTTGACTATGTTGTCGGCCCATTTTCCTTCTCTGTCCAACTTTTTCTTACTATATTTGGAAGCTCTGTTATTAGACACCTAAACATTTGGGACTTTTACGTCGTGTTGTTAAATTGACAACTTTATTATTAGGACACCTGCTTTCCGTCCTGGAATGCACTATGCTCTGAAATCTCCTTGTGATATTAACACAGCTGCTCCAGACTTCTTTGGACTAATGTCAACATGGCATAAATATTTTTAATCTTTTGTGTCATTATGTTTAAAGTGGGTTTCTTGTAGGCAGCAGATAGATGACCTAGCTGTTTAAATTTATCTAATCTGACAAACTCTGTATTTTAATTGGTGTGTTTAAATCATGTAACTTAATTTACTGTGACTTTTTACAGGATCGGGCTTAAATCTACCATCATACTCTTTATTTTTTCTGTGTCACGTTTGTTCTTTGTTTATTTTTTCATTTTTAGCTCTTTGTTGTGTCATTCAATGGTTGTTTGGGGCTTATATCATATATCTTTTAACTTATCGCAGCCCACCTTTAGTTGATACACCATTTCAGGTACAGTATGAGGACTTTGAACTTTATTCTTCCTTTGTACATTACCATACATTTTACTTGTAAATATATTTTTAAAACCCACAATATTCTTTTTGCTTTAAATATTCTTGCAATAAAACAGGATTATTGAGCTCTCCTCTGGAAACAGTTGGGTCCTTTTGGGTCTTGCTTTTAACTTTTGCTGGAGGAGGGCATCCAGGGGGCTTTGATCCAGAGCTATTTTGCCCTCCTGGTGAGGTGAACCCCATGCCCCCAAGGCTCCTGGGATGTACAAGGACAGGCACTCTGACTGTTGCGGACAGACCTATCCCCAGCACTGGGTGATTTGAAAGACTGTTCCTGGAATCTTTTGGGCAGCCTCCTCCTGGCTGTGGACGTCGGCGCTCACTAATGGCCAGAGAGTCCAGGCTGAACTTCTGAGTCCTGGAGTCTCTGTTCAGCCATCTTCTCCCTGCCCTCTGCCCTCTGCCCTCTGCCCTCTGCCCCCAGCCACCTTTTCCTCCATGAACCCCAGCTCCATGGCTCCACCCAGGTTGGGGTCTCGGCCTGGGTTACTCGACCAGGCCCTGGCAGGACCCTCCCTCCAGGCAGAAGCTTTGGAAACTGACAGGGTTCGCCTCGTGTGTTCTCTGTGTCTGTGGGATGCTCTCCTCTGTTGCCTGACTGTTGGGGTTTTAAACAGCATAGTTTCATGTATTAAAATGGGGAGCAAACCTGAAAATCCCCCGAGCAGACAAAACCAGTTATTCACACCAGCAAAGCGAACTCTCATTTATCTTGCAAGACGGACAAGGTTAACTCGACCTGGGTTACTTCTTGAAAATCCTAAGCAAAACTTTAATAGTTATCCCAAGTTGATATGAGGTCACCAGTACCCAGTTCCCTTTAAGAAAAGTCTCACATTGTAACCAATCACTGTAAAGAATAAACAGTCACTGCCTTCACACTGTCCGAGCGGGTTTGTAAAACACACTTCTGACCCTCACTCTGTGTTTTGGTTTGAGGGCCCCCAGGCTGCAAATTGGCTTTTTGCCATGTGCACAATAAGTGTTTGCTAATTACCCCAGTGAGTCACTGGTTTTACTTCTCTCTTTTATGAGCTTTAGACACACATACTTTGTGACTTTCTTTTTAATTGGCTGGAGGTGGTGTCTTCGCTTGAGCTGGACCCCAGGCCCGTCTCCCAGCTCCTCCATCCCCTCTGGGCCCTTGCCTGCCTTTATGGCCCCTCAGGATGGTCCAGACTCATCTCACCCCCTCCCTTCCTCACCTTGAATCCACCTTCTTTCCAGGAAGCCCAGACTTTTCTTCTTGAAGGGTGGTGTTGAGAAGCCAAGATCAAGGTGACAAGTGTCCTCCTTTTTATTGCGGCATCATTGACTTAGAATATCATGTTAGTTTCAGGTGTGAGACACCATGATTCAGATGAGACTTCCCTCAGTGAGGTTGGGCTCTGGAGCCAAAGACACTGAAGGAGCTGCAGCCGGCGGCCTCAGGGACAGTGGGGCCACAGGGGGGTGAGCCCTCCTCATATGGCTTTACCTCCTTCACCCCAGACTAGCTGGACCCTCTTTGGGCCTCTGTCCATACCCTGTGGTGGTCCTGATATCAGGTGTTGAGCTGTCTCCACACGTGGACACCTGGATGTGCTCCTCACCCGCCTCACCCACCCATCCAGCCAGGCCCTCAGGGGTGCCCTCCTCTCCCCACCTGGGCGCTGGCACCCCACTGGCCGCCCCGTCCAGGGTGCCCTGTGCATCTGACCATCCTCTCTGGCTACCACGTCTCCCGCTCACAGCAGAGGACACAGGGCCACCAGCCCCTGGGCATCCGATGCTCCCAGCTCTACGTCCCAGGCTGGATGCACATTCGAGAGCTTGGGCTGCCCGCCTGTCTCTTCCTTTGAGAAGCCGGATGGTGTGTGTCACCCAGAGCAGGCAAACTGAGGACAGCCCACCACTGAGTGGTGGTGACCAGAGACAGACTCAGCATAAACTCCTGGCACTGGGATGCCTGGAAGATGGCCCCATCTACAGAGGATGCTTTGTTGTGAAATGTGGGACACCTGGGTGGTATCCAGCTGGCACCAGGGTACCTTGACTTCGCAGCAGAGGTGTTAGGATTTGTGCTCATTGGTAGAACCTGGGGTTGAGGAGCACAGTCTCTCTGGGGAAGGTTCAGTCCGACGTGGACAACCTGGCCCCGGGGCTGGGAGGGGAAGAGAAGATCGATCTTTGGGACACGGGGGCCACCGTGCCAGCCTCCAGAGGACAGCACCCGACAGGACGGAAAGTCAGGGACAAGCTGGTGACCTGTTCTGACCCCAGGTATGTTCCTGCTCTCCGGTAACTGACCATTCCCACCAGGGAGGGACTTGGCCATGACCGGTCACACACAGCGCCGGGTAGCTGCTCAGGCAGTTACCCTGATATGTCTCAGGTGCCAACACAGACACGTCGTCCTGGGGCAGTAGGGCCCTGGGAGCCTGGCTCAGAGCCACAGAGCCTAATTCCAATCATCTGCCTCTAGCTGCAGAGGAAGTTCCTACAAATCCCAACCAGTTGACAGCTGGTGTCTGATTTCCCAGAGCCTCTTGTCTTTAGAGGGTCTGTCTCCATCTGCTTTTAACGCAAAGCGAGTTGTGTTCTCTGAGTTTCCACACCAATTTGGTTTGTCTGCTCCTCTTTATTTCTCAGAATTCCATCAGTAAGAACATCAGAGAAAGTGTCTCTATAATCAGGGATGAGGGAGATTGGAGAAGTGGATTAGAATTACCCAGATGTAAAGGCATAAAGGGTCCAGGATGAGGTAACGAGGTAGGTATGAAGACCTTAACTGATCTGCACTGTTGACAGGCCTACATTGTAAAAAATTTTTTATTTTATATTGGAGTATAGTTGATTTACAATGTTGTGTTAGTTTCAGGTGTGCAGCAAAGTGATTCAGTTGTACACATTCATACATCTATTCCTTTTCAGATTCTTTTCCTGTTATAGATTATTACAGAGTGTTGAATATAGTTCCTTGTGCTATATAGTAGGTCCTTGTTGTTTATCTATTTTATATATGATAGTGTGTATATGTTAATCCCAGACTCCTAATTTATCCCTCCCCCACATTTCCCCTTTGGTAACCATAAGTTTATTTTCTACATCTGTGAGTCTGTTTCTCTTTTGTAAATTAGCTCATTTGTATCATTGTTTTAGATTCCACATATAAGTGATATCATGTGAAATTTGTCTTTCTCTGTCTGACTTATTTCACTTAGTATGATCATCTCTGGGTCCATCCATGTTGCTGCAAATGGCATTATTTCATTCTTTTTTGATGGCTGAGTAGTATCCTATTGAATATGTGTACCACATCTTCTTTATCCATTCATCTGTCGATGGACAGGCCTACAATTTCAATCTGAGTCTGATCCGTATCATGGTTCCACTCTCTGTAAGTTCCTTTTAAGGTTAACGTGCCTTGCTTCACTTTTGATGTGCTTTGGAAATTTAACATTTTAGAGATCCCACTCTCCCTGGATTCCATGGGGGCCTGTCCAGCTTCAGCAGACACAGAACGTGAAGTCCCTGTTTGGTGGCCATCACCAACTGTCACTCTGTTCCTTACTATTTCTCTCCCAGGAAGTCCCTATTTTTTTTCTTCCATAAAGACCATCCAGTCTGACTCAGGATGACTTTGCCTGGAGTCTCATCTCGCCTCTTCTTCCTACACGTTCCTACCATCCCTCCACATTTCTTAAACAGCTGTTAGGGCACCAGACTTCTCTATCCAGCTCCTGAGCACTGTCTCCTATGTGCTTTCTTTTGGGGAGCTCCTCAGTTTACCTCACAGTGAGGACAGAGAAGGACCCTCTTGGGAAAGGTCAGTGATTCCCTCCAGGTAGTGGGGCAGGTGGAGGGCTCCTCTCCAAAGAACAGATCAGAAGTTGGGCTCAGGAATAAACCTCATGCCTTACTGTGCATCCAAGGAAAAAGTTTGCTTCATGGTCTAATGGACTCTAAGATAGAAGAAAGCATTTCATAACAGGGTTTTTTACTGTATTCGGAAAAATTCACACTTTAGCCAAATGAATCAGAAATGGCTTCTTTGGGGCCAAAAGTGTCCATATGTTTTCAAATGCACTAGCAAAGCAAAAGCACAGGAACATTAATTTGCTAAAAGTAGGGCAGAATCACATTTTTCCCCTGGAAAAGCTCAGGAGTTGAGAAAGGGAATTGGACGTGTCATGTTGGATTACATTGAGGAAAAACTGCCATCTGGATGAAAGCAGGCACTGGAGAATGGAGCCCCGCCAGCTCATGTCTCCCAGGGGGTTTAGCTCTCAGCAAGTCTTCCACCCTCACTTGTGGGACTTCTCTTGGTTCAAGTTGGTGGTGCCTTTACAAGGACACAGGAGAATGCATAATAAACACTAGTTTGACACAAATAAAGCATATTTTCAACTAGGCAGCTGAGACCATTGAGTTTTTAAAAAGAATTGGATGACTTTGTACTTTTAAAATCTATTTGAGTGGATCATTTTGAATGCATGTGCATTGGGGGTCATGCTCTTGGTTGAGATCCAAGAGCAGACTAGTCTTTGCAGAAACCCAAGCCCTAGGTGGGTGGATTGTGACAGGAGGGAGTTGCCCTGCTCATTCAGCACCGACACCAGAATACATCCAACTTGATCTCGCCGAACGCTGGTGCTGATTGGGTACCAGTCTCCTGCTCCCCAAGTCAAGATGTTTTTGAAAAGTGCATTTGTAAATGAGTTTCTGAATTTTGTCACTCTTCTACATCCAGACCAAATTTTCGTGGTGAAATCCAAAGCAACCTGGCATTTGGTAGAAAATCCGTATATTATGAGTCCCCCAAACTCTTCAAATGGTAACGAGAAACCCCAAGGTGCTGATGCTGAGTGAGGCATGGCACCTCCAGCCATGACTCCACCACTGGCATGTTTTATACACTTTTATCACTTAGTCAGATAAGGATAAGAATGGGCTCGCCAGGGACCACCGTCATCACCAGGGCAGGACCTCATATTCGTATACTGAACATTTACCAATGAGAAGTCCTGGACTTGAGCTCCTGCTCTGCACCAGGTGTCATCCCCAGAGCTGCAGGTCATGCCGTGAACAGCAGTGCCTCCTCTTCAGCAGCTCACATTTTGCTCTTCCCTATGAGAATAACCGAGAAGATTCTTTAAAAAGTATTTATAATCAAGACATTTTATGGGAGATTTTAGGGATCGCGATATGGTGAGTGTGCTTATTGCAGATGAAGAAACCAAGAACTGGGGAGATGAACTCATACCTGCAAACAAATGGAAGCCAGTGAAAGATAGTCATTGTTGTCACCTGCTTCACTGTCGTGACTTTGAAGTGGTGGTTGAGGATCCAAGGCCAGCTCCCCCCACCTCCTCCTGGTGAAGGTGATGTAGCTACACAGTGATACGACTTGTGCAACAAAATCCAATATGTCTTGGTGATACCTGAGGTTCCACTGCAAAACACGTGCTCTCAAGTTGCACCTTTCAACCACTTTTTAATATAAGGCACAGTTAGAAATACACGTAATATCATAAGCTGGAACACAGATATCCAATATGGAAGATCACAAAACACCTTTTTGTCTTATTTTTTGTGATGCAATCTGATATTTTTCTTTTTTAATTTCCCTCCCCTCTCATCCCCTTCTCTGTCTTCCCATTTCCTCTCTTGTAATAAATTTATTTATTCTTTTACAAAAAGGATATTTCACCATCACTTACATTGATCTAATGATCTATCAATGGGTCAGCCTCCAGTTTGGAAAATAATCCCATGACCTGAGAAGAATTCTTGTTCTTGTTCCCAGGAAGGCACTACAAGAATGTGCACAGCAGCTGTGTCAACAAGGGCAAAAATGTGGAATTATCCTCAGTACCCTCAACAGATAATATATCAAGAAAGAATAGTGACAAAAAGGAATATTAAACATCAGTGAACGGGCTTCCCTGGTGGCGCAGTGGTTGCGCGTCCGCCTGCTGATGCAGGGGAACCGGGTTCGCGCCCCGGTCTGGGAAGATCCCACATGCCGCGGAGCGGCTGGGCCCGTGAGCCATGGCCGCTGAGCCTGTGCGTCCGGAGCCTGTGCTCCGCAACAGGAGAGGCCACAACAGAGGGAGGCCCGCATACCACAAAAAATAAATAAATAAATAAATAAACATCAGTGAAAGTTTCTAATCTGTAGGTACACTTATCATCTTAGATGACTATCAAAACCAAATGAGTGAAAAACAAATTCTAGAAGAATATGTACAGTATATATCCATTTATTCATTATTCAAAACACAGGAAAGCTGAACAATAAATTATTTAGGAAGAATATATATGCAGCAAAATCATTTAAAAAGAAGGAATGATTAATGTAAAAATTAGGATAACTGTTACTTGGGTGGAGGAGAGATTGGAGGAAAGTGGATGCGTTCAGAGAGATGAGCAGTAGGTCTCATAAGTACTGAAAACATCCTGTATATTAAGCTGTGTAGTGTGTATATAGAGACTCTTATTTTATTTTAAAAACTGTACATGTACATGCTATACATATGTAACAATATAAAATAAAAATATTAAAATTGTAAGTAAAACAAATGTGACAGATTTAATATTTTAAATATCACAGTGTTCATGACTATATTAAATAATAGGGTCAGAATGGGAAAAAGTAAGAAAATGTCCAAGAATAAGGAAGAATAAAATAAAATCATCATATATCCACATATAAATTGTATTTTAAATAAAATTAATTAAATGGTAAATATTGATGATATACTTTCATAAAATATATATTAACTCTATATGCAGTGTGATATAATTGTGTATGTATATATGCACACACATACATATTAATATTCATACTTGTAACCCCAATACATTGTTGAGAATTTTACTAGTGTGATAGCATGAAGTTGTTTTTGATTTTTTCTATACATTTTTCAAATCCTAAAATGAGCACAAATTACTTGGCAAGTTAGAAATGGTAAATGAGTCATTTTAAATGAGTCAAACTTAGAAGAGTGGTCTAGCTTTTTGTCCTAGTCTGTTTGGGCTGCTATAACGAAATACCAGTTGGGTGGCTTAAACAGACATGTATTTCTCATCATTCTGGAGGCTGGACGCCCCAGGTCTGCACCAGCAGCCGTGGTGTCTGCTGAGAAACCTCCTCCTGGTTTGCAGTGGCCATGCTCACATTCTCTTCTGTTAAACCAGAAATCCCATCACAGGGGTCCCACCCTCATGGCCTCATCCAACCCTCATCACTTCCCAGAGGCCCCGCTTCCAAATATCTTCTTGTTGGGGATTAGAACTTCAACATATGAACTTGGGGGACACAAACATTCAGTCCATAGTGCTCTCTCTTCCCTAATCCCTCCCCAAAGTATTGACAAAATGCCAGAGAAGCCTCAAAAATACCTGCTAACGCAGCAGGGTCTGCAACGTAGACACCACATTAAATTAAGACAAGAACAAACCATGCTTAGATGTAATTCAGCCTCAACCCTTGGTTATGTCAACTCCTTAGGAGCCAGAAAGAAAAAATATTTACCCATTGGGAAAGTGGGAATACAGTTTCGGATCCCAGTGCATAAAAGGGACAAAATAGAAAACTCCACCCCAAGCTAAGAGGTCCACTCAACCCGTACCCACCCACTCAGCTCTCCTCTCTGAGAATCCGCGATGACAAGCGGGGCGGCGTGTAGACTCTCCTTGTGGGGTGTCTTGCCAAGTGAACCTTCATCCCTTGGAGCTATTTATTACCTGTGACTCAGTCCAGACACAGAGTTTTCTGCATTTTTAATTAATAATTCCAGGTATTTAGAAATATTCCAGGTATTTAGAAATACCCATTTCCATGCACCCATATTCTCTATAACATTCATGTTACTCTTTTAGAAAGAGACACAGAAAAATTATTAATGGAGATGTAAAGTGTAAAAATATTAAAGAAAAGTATAATCAAAGTAAGTTATTTTAGAGGATTAGCCTCATGACTATGAGTCTTGCTCCTTTTAATTTGGAAAACATAAGATGTTTACCCCAGTTTCCATACATTTTAACAGCACATATGAAATAAACCCCTCCATACAATGTCGTAGTTTTTATCTTAAAGTTGATTTACTTTTTAAAAATTAAGAAAAAGAAAAAATAGTCCTTTATATGTATGCATACATTTACCAGTTCTGGACTTCTTCCTAAAGATCCAGGTTTCCAGCTGTTATAATTCCTCTTCTGCCTGAAGAAATAACTTTACAATTTCTTATAGTACAAATTTACTGGCAGAATATCCCCTCAGCTTGTATTATTTGAAAATTATTTATGTTCCTTTATTCTTGAGGAATAATTTCTTTGGTAATAGACCCTTTTAACAGACATTTTTCCCCTTCATTTTTGAAGGATAATTTCGCTGGTAATAGATTCCAAGTTAGCTGACTTTCCCCCCTTTCTTTCAACATGTTAGAGAGATCCTTACATTGTCACTGTCACCATTGGTCCCTTAGGTGTAAGTGATTTTTTCTCTGGCTATTTTTAGGATTTCCTTCTGTGTATCTCTCACAGTTATGATGTGCATAGGTGTGGATTTCTTGGTATATATTCCACTAGGGTTTGTTGGGTGTCTTGTATGTATAGGTTGTTTTTTTTTACCAAATTTGGGACATTTTTGCCCGCTCTTCCTCCAAGTGCCTGTCTGCTCCTGTCCCTCCCTCCTTTTCTCATGTCCTGACCATAGATGTGAAACCTCTTCATATGGCACCTGGGTCAGCTTTTATCAATCTGGATTTTTTCTGAGCTTCAGTCTAGATCGTTTCTATCCAGGTCTCTTTTCGAATTTATCCATCCTTATTCAGCATTTTCCATTCTGTTGTTAAGCCTATCCAGTGTATGTTTTTACTTCAGATATTGTAACTTTGCGATTTAGAATTTCTGTTTGGTCCCATTTCCTAACCTGCCTTTCTCTGCTCTCTCCTCCCATCTGTTCACTCTGTCTTTCCTTCTTCCCTATACTTCTTGATTTACAATGTTTTTAAAAAAATTTTATTGAAAGATAGTTGATTTACAATTTTGTGTTAGTTTCAGGTATACAGTAAAGTGATTCCATTATACATATATATGTATATATATTCTTTTTTAACATTCTCTTCCATTATAGGTTATTATAAGATATTGAGTATAGGTCCCTGTGTTCTACAGTAGGTCCTTGCTGATTATATATTTTATATACAGTAGAGTGTATGTGTTAATCCCAACCTCCTAATTTATCCACCCCCCCATCTTTCCCCTTTGGTAACCATAAGTTTGTTTTCTACATCTGTGAGTCTGTTTCTGTTTTATAAATAAGTTCATTTGTTCCATTTTTTTAGATTCCACATATAAGTGATATCATATAAAAAAAGACTCTCTTTTTTTAGATTCCACATATAAGTGATATCATATGATATTTGTCTTTCTCTGTCTGACTTACTTCACTCAGTATGACAATCTCTAAGTCCATCCATGTTACTACAAGTGGTATTATTTCATTCTTTTTTATGGCTGAGTAGCAGTCCATTGCATATATGTACCATATCTTCTGTATCCACTCCTCTGTCAATGGACATTTAGGTTGCTTCCCTGTCCTGGCTATTGTAAATAGTGCTGCTATGAACATTGGGGTGCATGTATCTTCTTGAATTAATGTTTTCTTCCAGATATATGCCTAGAAGTGGGATTGCAGGATCATAGGGTAGTTCTATTTTCAGTTTTTTAAGGAGCCTCCATGCTGTTTTCCATAGTGGCTGCACCAATTTACATTCCCACCAACAGTGCAAGAGGGCTCCCTTTTCTCCACGCCCTTACCATGGTTTTTTAAAGTCCTGTTTGCTAGCTCCATTTCTGGACCCAGCAAACCATTGTGTTACTTATTTTCTCTTGTTTGTAAGCCTCATATTACTTTGTATGTCTTATGACTTTTTATGAAGTGTGGAACATTGTATGTGGAAGGGCATTGGAATATGAAATAGTCTCATTGTTTTAATAGTTTTAATTGGCTTGCTTGTTTCCAGAGGATGTGAGGTCTTTTCTCTGTCTGTTGGATAAAATGAGGAAGTGACCGTACTTCACCAAACGTCATGTTGAACTAGAACCACACTGTTCTTTAATAGGCATGAGCTCCCCTCTGCTTAGGCCAACCTCAGTTCTTCCACACCTACAGTGATGCACAGGAGAGGGACTGGTCTACCTTTACTGTGTGTGATTGATCCAGAAGGAGGTGGGATTTGGCCGTACTGGGGCCCTCAGTCCCAAGCTCCATGACAATAAGCAAAACTGTGTAAATTATTTTTCAGTCCTTGCTTCTCTGCCTTTTTCTTTTTCTTGTTTTTCCTTTTTTTCCCCTAGAAAGTTGGGGTTGGGCCAGGGATAATTATCAGGACAAGCAAATTATTGTTTCCTTTGGTCCTCTTCCAGGCTCCAGTCCATTCCTCCATCTCCACTTTGCTAGCAGCTTGGCTGAACTCACTCACCTTGACCTTGAAGAGTCTAATATTCTGTAAGGAACTTTATTCTCCTGCTGCCGTGACTGCAGGACATAGCCTCTGTGCCCAGGAAGCTTGCACGGCTCTCTGACCACCTATGAAGATTCGACAATGCCATCTTGCATCCACCACTTGTGAATATTTTCATAGATCAGGAGTGCTTCCTCTGGACAAATTTTTCTTTGATTCTTTGTTACTTCCCTTATCAAGGATTATCAGCATATGATATACTTTAAAATATCAATAAGGAATGTGAATAAGAATATAACCTAACATTAAATATTTTCCATAATAACATTGACCAACTGTGGGAGTAGACAATGCTTTTAACCATCTGCTTTATGTTTAATATTCTGGATACTGAGCAGGAAGGAAGGTATTTCGAATTGTCCCGTCTGTACAGTGTTACTGACCCCAGACTCTGTGAGGTTGGTGGGTGATAACACAGAGTGTGCAGTTGCTAAATAATCATAGGTGACTGTGAGTCTGTCAGGATTTACCAAAACAGTGGAGGCTGGCTAACTCAATTTGTTGCAACCATGGCGATAAGGTCAAGTTTATTGTTCCATCACGTGGTGTGGCCAATTTACTTCACTCTGTTCTGAGGTCACAGACATCTCCCCCTCCCTCCCACGATCTTGGCTGACTTCTACAAAGAAGTATTTGGTGATAGGATGTGGATGGACCAGCGCAAATCCATCCATCTGTGAATCATGCTTCCCATACCTATGCCGTTATACAATCTGACATTTTTGTCTGCCGAGTCTAACTCACCTTTCAAAACTCCAATTCTACACACCATAGTTTGTGGTACATGACAGCTGGTGAGAAACCACTTCAGTGACACAAAATACAGTAATGTTTTCTTTCTTCAGTTAAATCATGTTTGTATTAAAGAATAGTTGGAGCTCTATTCATAGTACACTTTGATGGCATATTTTTTGAAATGATGCTGCTTCTCTAAATATGTTTACCTATGATGAATTAATTATTTCTCTTTGAAAAATTTTTTTAAAATGCTTGTTGAGCTATTCCTTGACTAGAATAAACGTGACAACATTAGTGCAAAAATGAAAGGAGTTATTATAACTCACAAGCACATATAATTATTGTGCTACCAGATGTTTCAGAAAGTACAATATACAGATATTTAAACTGAGTCTTGCTTTAATGAATTATGGAGAAGCTTAGTGTTCCTATTATGCTTAGAAAGGACTGGATATGGGGATAAATTTTCTATTTCATCTTCTGCATTTTTGAAGAAACTAAGTAATACACAGCAAAGGTTTAATAGAAGATCACAAACTCCTGCATGTCTTCAAGAACTTCTTAATGAGATGTTCTCTCTTTTTCCTCCACACACACACATCTAAATTAAGTGGAAAAGTCCTTTTCTACTTAGTTTAATAAGACTACCATGAAAAGGAAAGAAAATTCCATACAGATATATTCAGAAATATTCCCAAACTCCAGTCCTAAAAAATGACTATGTGCTTTAGATGTGAAATATTTGCAAAAGTTCAATGAAAACTCATGGCCCTTAGAATACACAATTTTTAAAAAATGGATCTGCAAGTATCTCTAGTTCCAAGGAGAGGGATCAAACCCACTCCCAAAAGTTTGGTCCAAAAATGAGATTGGAATTTACACTAAGAATAAAAAATGAGGCTGTTATCTATAATTGGATATTTTCCCACTGAGCTGTATTTTTCTTTCTGGGCCACTCTGGCTTGCTTTCTCCTCTTGGATTTTTGTTTTGTGTTGTTTTTTATGTCATTTAAGTTGCTTTTGTTTTATATTTGTAAAATGCTTGTACAATGTATGACTATGTCTTATTCTCACACCAAGGCTTTCGTTTCTGAAGTGTTTTTGCCACTGTATCCATCTATTTTACAGGATCTATTCTACCAGAATCTTTGGAAGAGAAGCTATGTGATGAAATTGTTCTATCTGTAATCTTCCTTAAATAGTTTAGTAAATCACATTATCCTGGGAGATAAAATAATAAAATATATTTTCTTATGTCCTAGAAAAGTGAAGGGAGTACTTTATGAATATATTTATTTGATGTTTGATTTTTGATTTTTTTAATTGAATATATTTATCTGATTTTCTTAGAAGGTTTTCATGATTGCTGCATTTAGTTAAGACTATGAAGTTTTCTAAGTATTTTCTGGAGCTTGTATCAGATGAAATGGTGGCTAACATGTTCTGTGTAAGCAAAAAAATAGAACTTTAAAGATTGGGGACAAGACTTTGGAGGCGGTTAAAAGGCAAAGAATCCAGTACGTGGTTAGAAGATGTATTCCAAGTAGAAGAGAAAATTAGAAAACGTTTACTTCTAAGAGGAAAGATGTCTGCTCTTCTTTATTAAAGTATCCAGTTTTAATGATCTGCTTAGCTGGACTGCAATACACACCCCCATCTTTGTGTCTGTAATGAACTTTGTGTCTGTTATGGGAAAAGAGAGGTTGATAAAAATTTAGCAAGACTTGGAAAAAGCAAGAGATATGTTGCAGAGAGAGGAGACAGAGAGATTAAAAATGCATTTGAAAATAAGCACGAAGCATCAAATGTTGAAGAACCCCGTGCAGATTGGATAAGAGGAGCCCAGTGTGGAGTTCAGGGTCAGGGGTGGGGAAGGGACTGGGTCAAGGTCATGAAGGGCCTTTCCTACCATGCCAATGAGTTGTTATTCTATCCTGAAGATCCTGGGAGATTTGCAAAAGGTATAGATGAAAATAAATGAGTCAGACTTGTAATTTTGACAGTTCATGGCACTGTATCTATAGAAATACATTTTGAGAAGGACTTGATTGGGTTGGAGAGACTCAGTGGAAGGTATTGGGTAATCCAGCACATTATGATGAAACCCAAGGGGTAGTAAGGATGGAGATATGGAGATAAAATCAACAAGTACTTTTAAAACAAAATTAATAAGTCTTGATGATTTATTGGTTTGGAGAGAGGGGAGTAGCCAATGGTAACTCATGAGTGACTCACAGTCTGGGTCATGCTACAGGTGGACACATGGCCAGCTGAGATGGGAAACTCATCTCAGGTACACAACCACTGGAGGATAACAATGAATTTAATTTAGGATATTGAGCATGAGATGCTGCCGGGGCAACTAAATTGTGAGCTGTTGTTATTAATTATGTGCTTGGTGATTTTCCCAGGAATTTACATATAGTAACTTAATGAATTTTCAAAAAGCTCTCAGAGATGGGTAATACTATTAACTCAACCTTACATTAGAGGAAACCGAAGCATAGGGCTGCATTCTGAAATTCTGGGAGAGGATTACAATAGGGATGTCGACTTGGGAGATCGGGGCATAAAGGGCATAGCTGCGACCACGGGAATGGATAACATGGAGACGGGTGGAGAGTGCAGAGTGAGAACGGCCATGTGTTGGGTTTGGGATCCAGGGATGTAGCAACATGAAATATGAATGTCTGTGGACCTCTGGCAGTGAGAGCCCTGGGGTTGGATAAAAGTTATTGGAAACACAAAAAGAATGTAAATTAGAGCTTCCCCCTCTATCAAACATGTGTAACCTGAACCAGAAATGAGGAACTTTTTAAAAAGGCAAAGTTAGGTGCACCACGCCATCACTTTGAGGCTTGCCAAGTATTTATATTCATCATTTAAGAAAACAATGCCATTCATCTTGTTTTCATTCAAAACATACAAAGTAAATTATATCAGGTATTCTGTATCATACATATTTCTTGATTCAATCCAGTAAATATAGTACTAATTTCCATTTTTCTAAAATTCAAAGGGAGTATGTAATTTTATTTTGTCATATTTGGCTATTTCTAGAAAGGTGGGCAGTATCTCTTTGGTCTTTCCATGCCTCTTCTTTCTACCCCACTCTCTAACTTTCACCATTTGGTTCTTGCAGCAAATATTTTTCAGTGTCTGTTTCATGCCTGGCTTTTGTCCTATGAAGAGAACAGATGGTGAAATTTGCCCATGTGGACCTTGTACTTAGCAATTGTCTTTATTAACCATGTGAAGGGAGGCTGCTCAGAAGGGGCTGAGGGCTAAGCTAATGTGACCATCATCCACACGGTCTTGCTCACATTCAGGTCCTCTTCTTATAAACAGAACACCTATTAAGAGCTTCTCAGGAATGTCCTTTACTCCAGGAACTCAGTGGCACTTCAAGAGAAATTTAGTCACTTTCCCACACATTTAGTGCAATGGTCAATATTTCTGTAAATGCTTGGCTAAACCATGTCCTGGAAAGATCCTTGAATATTTAAAATACATGACAAAATTAAGAAGGCTTTGGCTTTCTATTAATGATAGAAAAAAACTCTAGTACTCCTCTCCTTGGTTCTTGCATCTTCAATTAGATATGAGATTACTCTAGATTTTTGTATGGAGTTCATATATATATATTAGCCTTTTCAGAGCTAAGAAAAGGACAGTTACCCAACTCCAGCCCATTCTAGCTTTCCTGCCTTACCTAAAGATGGAATAAACAAATAAATACTTGGCAAAGTCACAAATCAAGAGCAGAAACCTTCTAAAACATAAAATAATTCTGTATTTTCCCTCCCCTATACCTTACTACCACTTGTTAGGGCTCCAGTGAATTACAGCTGAAAGAGCTGCAAACCTCAGATTTTCTCTGAGGAGGAGTACTTAGGGAAGCCTACAGTATACAGTGGAGACAAACACATATAAACTAGAAGAAATGGAAAGATCTGGCATACAACATTAAACATAGCTCAACTCCTAACCAGATTAACATAAAATCTCACACTAAAGGCTTGTCTTAGTTTCTGTTATCAGATTATCATGCTCAACATTCAACAATAACGAAAAATTTTAAGCCATGTGAAAAGGCAAGAAAAAATAGTCTGAAGAGAAAAAGTAAACATTGTAGTCACACTCAGATATAAGACATGTTTTAGAATTATCAGAGAGGGAATTTAAAATAGATGTGATTAATGTGCTAAGAGCTCTAATGATAAAAGTGACAATGAGCAGGAATGGATGGGGATTATAAACAGAAATGTAAACTCTAAAAAAGATTCGTAAGGAAATTCTAGAAATCACAAAGAGTGAAACAGAAGTGAAAAATGCCTTTGATGGATTTATCTGTATACTGTGCATATCTGAGAAAAGAATCAGTGAACTTAAAGGTATGTCAACAAAAATTTCCAAAACTGTATATAAATACAAAAATTGTTTAAAAACACAGTAAATAATATTTAAGAGTTGTAGCACAATTTCAAATGGTTTACCAAGTGTGTATTTAGAAAATTAGAAGGAAAGAAAAAGAATATGGAGCAGAAAAAATATTTGGAGTAGTAATGGTCAAGAATTTTCCAAAGTTAATGACATGAACTAAACCACAGATCTATGATGCTCAGAGAATACTAAGTATGATTAATACCAAGGCACATCATACCCAAACTGAAGAAAATTAGAGATAATCAAAAAGGCCTGAAAGATGACAGAGGTAAGGACAAAACAAACAAAAACTTTATTTATAAAAAAAGAAGGATAATAAGTACAATGGACTTCTTGTTAGAAACCATGAAAGCAAGAAAAGAGTAGAGTGAAATATTTAAAGAGTTGAAAGAAAAAACTTGCCTACCTAGAATTCTGTATCCATTGAAATTAGTTTTCAAGAATTAAGGGCAAATAAGGACTTCCTCAAACAAAAACCGAGGGAATTCACTGTTAGCAGACCTGCCCTGCAAGAAATGTTAAGAAACACACTTCAGGGCTTCCCTGGTGGTACAGTGGTTGAGAATCCGCCTGCTGATGTAGGGGACACGTGTTCGTGCCCGGGTCCGGGAAGATCCCACATGCCATGGAGCGGCTGGGCCCGTGAGCCATGACCACTGAGCCTGTGTGTCTGGAGCCTGTGCTCCACAACGGGAGAGGCCATAACAGTGAGAGGCCCGTGTACCACAAGAAAAAAAAAAAAAAAAAGAAACACACTTCAGGAAGGAAGAAAGTGATAGAGGACAAAAAAACATGGATCTACACAAAGAAAAGAAGAGCATTAGAGATGGAATAAAAGTAAAATACAATCTTTTATTTTTCTTATTCTTTATTGTCTAAAAGGTAACTGTTCAAATAATAGCAACAATTTGTTGAGTGATATTGGATAAGTGAAATGAATGACAGTTGTGTCATAGGGGGTAGGAGGAAGACATTTGGAAATACTCTGTTTTAAGGTATTTGCACTACATGTAAAACATTATAATATTATTCAAAGTGTACTTAGATTAGTTAAAAAGTCATATTGCAAACTTTAGGGCAACCATTAAAACCATTTAGAAAAGAAGTATTCATTGATATGCTAAGAGAATACAGAAAATAAAATCATATAAATGCTCAATGAAAACCAGAAAAGGCATAAAAAGAGGGAAAGAAAAAAACAATTAATAGAAAACATGGTAAATATTGATTTAACTATATTGATAATCAGTTTAAATGTTAAAGCTCTAAATACATTAATTAAAAGACAGAGATTATTAAAATGGATTAAAAAAATAAAATTCAATTCTATGTTGTATACAAGAAATGCAACTTTAAATATAAAGACTTACATAGATTAAGATAAAAGGATGGAGAAAGATATGCCATGCTAACAATAATCAAAAGAAAGCTGAAGTAATTACATCATATTCAGACAAAGCTCAGAACAAGGACATTTACCAAGGATAAAAAAGGGCATTACATAATGATAAAGGGGTCAAGTCTTCAAGAAGACATAACAATCCATTACATTAGATCAAGCAGGCAGAATATTGGTAGGGATATACTTGACCCAAACAGCACCATAATTCAACTTGATCTAATTGACATTTATAAAATACTTTACCCAACAACAGCAGAATATACATTCTTCTCGAGTGCATATGTAAAGTCACAAAGATAAACACACAAACCAATTTAAAAGAATAACAATTATGCAAAGTATGTTCTCAGACCATATGGAATTAACCTAGAAATCAATAACAGAAAGATAGCTAGGAAGTCTGAAAATATCTGGAGATTAAACAACATGATACTAAATAAATATGTTACATGAGAAGACTCAAGAAATATTAAGACAAATTTTGAGCAATGAAGATGAATATACACCTCATAAAATGTTGTGCGATTCAGCAAATGCAGTACTTTAGGAAAATGTAGTGTTGACTGTATGTATTAGTAAAAAAGAAAGATCTAACATCAATAATTTAAACTTCCATCTTAGAAAACTAGAGAAAGGTGGGCAATTTAGACATAAAGCAAACAGAAGAAACAAAATTTAAAAAATTAATGCAGAAGTCAATGAATTGAAAACATAAAAATAAAGAAAACCAAATAACCCAAAACTGGTTCTTTGAAAAGATCAATAAAATTGATATAATTCTAGCCAGGCTAACCAAGATAAAAAGAACACAGATAGGATACATATTACAAATCTCAAAAATGAAAGAGTAATCATCACCACCAAATCTCATGGACATTAAGAGGATGGCAGAGGAATACCGTGAGCAATTCTATGCATTTATAACTTTGATGACTTGGGCCAATACTTTCAAAAACACAAGCTACCAAAACACCTTCAAGGGAAAATGTTCTGAATACGCCCACATCCATTAAAGAAACTGAACTGATAATTCATAACTTTCCAACAGAGAAAGTGCTAGGTCCAGACGACTTTACAGGTGAATTCTACCAATCCTTTAAGTAAGAAATTATATCAATTCTCTACACTCTCTTCCAAAAAATAGGAAAAGAAGAATTACTTTCTAACTCAATCTATGTAGTCAGCACTACACTTATACCGAAGCCAGATTAAGACATGACAAGAAAGGGAAACTACAGGCCAACGTCTCTCAGCCCCCGCTGGTAGGAATACATTAAACAGGCACAGGAGACAGCTGAAAGCACACCCTCCACCCCTGCGGATAAATCTAGAACAATTTGAGCAAGAAAAGAAAGTAGTAGTGGATTATAACTAAAAGCATAGCATACATATTCATGATAACAAGCTGATATAAATGATTGGGTAAGTAAATAGAGGTGAGAGAAGAGGCCAATCTTCCTGCAGAAGAATTTCAAACGAGGAGGAAATCATTCCTCACTCCTTAAGTGTGGACTTTCTCCTGAAGAGTACATTAAGACAAAAATTAGTAGCGTTCCAGTGAGAAACCTGACAGACAGACACTCCCTCAGTCAGGTGATCAAGGTTTACATCACTAATAATAAATCACCTTGAAAGTATGCAACTCTGATAAAATTTGTTGGAAACAGCACTTTCCCTCTGAGGTCTTTCTCTCAAAAAACTGTGATCCTTGTCCAACAATGAGAAAAACACAGGACAAATTCCAAAAAGGGGCATTCTGCAAAACACCTGACAATACATCTCAAAACTCTCAAAGTCATCAAAACAAGGAGTGCCTCTCACCCCCAGATGTCATGTGCTATCCTGCATGGGAACTGAGACAGAGAAAGACCATGGGCAAAAACTAAAGGCATTTGAATCAAGTATGGCCTTCTGTTAAGAAAAATGTGTCAATATTGGCTCATTAACTGTTGCAAGTGCAATATCTTGATGTAAGAGGCCAAAGAAAATGAGGAAAGCCTTTGTTTTGCAAGCATTTATGTTATAGTTTTACAACAAAGTGAAGTGATTAACATCTTGAATCTCTGTATTACAGAAAATTAGTCTCAGAAAGAGTTGCTGATATGCTTAAAGCAAGTAAGATTCGTGGTTAGGACTTAGTTCTAGTTAACACCAGGGTCTGTAGACTCAAGTTTCTCCGATAACCTAAACTCTAAATTTCCTTGGAAAACACTCAAATTTCTCCAGGCCAGGATATAATGATTACTAATAACTATGGAGGCCAAGCACTGTTCTAGGCACTTGCTCATTTAATAGAGAAAATAAAACCTAGTTCATGGAACACTTTGAAAATTAAACAAATCAGTGAATTTGAACGTGGTAAATTTAACAAAATGGTGAATTTTACATTAATATGACAAGCTATTGCTATAAATGGAGATTACACAGCTGTAATTTACATCATTTTTGTTCATGTTATTTGTATTATTAAACTTATCTCTGATATGTCTGGGTGAATAGAGAAGGACCACAATATCCAGATGCTTGGTGTTTGGACTCTGAGTCCTGGCTCTCTGGACCTCTGGGGGGGCAGCATAAATATATGTGTCAGCAATTCAGGAACCTTGCCAGGTAGACCATATCTGAGGGTGGACCCAAGACCAGTCACCAAGCGTGTTCACGGATTCTGAGGCTCAGAGTTCCAAGAAACTTCAGGGCGGTAACTTCTGTTCTCACCAAGTGGCAGTCGCCGTGCTCCCTCACAATTTCCCTCCTAGATCCATGTTCACACGGGTGGTGTGGCCATTTCAGGGGAGACAGTGAGACAGATCCTGCCACCTGGATCTGGAGAGGGGCCCCTTCTCTCAGGCCAGATGACACCCAGTGACCAGACCTAGATCCAATCTCAGGAGTTTTTCAGAGAGTCAGATAAGTGTTTCTCCTCTGGGGGCAAATGCAATTCCTGGGTCACAAGCTGTGAACACAGATCTTGGGCTCCAAGAAAACTTTGGCTTCACACTGGCAAGGCTCGCTGAGGTGGGTATTCTTAGTAAGTCAGCAGTACCAGGAATAAGGCCATATCCTCCTAGCAGCATCTGAATGCACTTGCCAGTACACTTTAATCATTCCTTGGCTTCTGAGAGAGACAGAGAGACTTGGGCTACAAAGCTAGACATTTTGCTTATTTGCACATTTTTGGAATCAGCATGTCTTCTCTTTTCTTTCCTTTCTATTAACACAGATGTGTACAAATGGCTCTTCCATGGGCTAAATCCATGCTCAATATAGCCCTTTTCAAGTTTCCAGTTGTTGGGTGAAGTTGTCCAGCACTTCTATCCTCTTGCTGTAAATCCTCCCAAATATAAACTGAGTCTGCTTTTACAAACACTGTGTGTTTACTGCAGACTTCCCACTTCTCTATTTGTGAGCTGCGCTAATCCCTCAGGCTTTAGCTTGGGTCTCTTTCTCTCTCTTCATCTGTTCTCCCCACGAAAGCTCATCCACTCTCAGGGTTTTGACCAGCCCCACAAGCTTCTCCCCCAAATGTATATTTGATGTGTCATGGGATCACAAAACTTTAAGCCACAATAAATCTGAGCTGACAAGCAATGTGTCTAAATAAAAAGAATGATGATAAGCAGATAGATGACTTTTTACAGCCACACAGCTCACTAGGAAGCTTTATTCTCACACAAGTCTAATAACTTTAAAGCCAAGCCCACTAGTTTCCCTGCTGTTCACCCATTCTATGATACCTGCCCAAAGTCTCCTGTGGATGGAAACATCATTCTCAAAATCACAAAGGTTCTACAGGTCAGCTTTGTTGTACTTCATTCCTTTAGTATCCACACCAGATGGCAAAACTATATGAGTTCTTCCATGAAAATGTCTCTCACATCACTTCCTTTGTCTCAATTCAGACTGCTGTCATCCAAACAGATAATCTTGCCTCGCTTCCACCATTGTTTCTGACCTAGACTTCCCAGATTTGAGGCTTTCTCCCTAAAATCCACCCTGGATCTGTCATGATGCCCTCTCGTCCTAAACCTCCAGGGTCCTCCCCCCCGCCCACATCAGGGTAGGCTTGTTGTTTTGCTCCACCCCCTTTCCCCGCCTGTCCATAACCACGCACACCGCAGTCAACTTTCCATTCCAAATCCACACAGGAATCTCACTGTCTCCAGAAAGCCAGTTTTGCTTCTGTTTTTGCTGCTCCCTTGTTGGAAATTTCCCTGGATTCCCCACTATCTACCCACATCCTACCCCCTTGTGGAGGCCCACTCACAACCTCTTCTGTATTATTTATTATTCTTCTACACAGTAACCTTTTCTTTCTAACTCAATTAAATGCTCTTTGGGATCCAGGCCCACCGTGTCTTGGAGGTCTGAATAACACCCAGGGTACCGCCATCCACCCTTCTCAGGAAGCTCTCATTTAGCACCTTAATTAGCATTTGATAACTTCCGGTTACAGCCCCTGTGCTGTCCCAGGCTTGGAGATGATCAGTGAACAAGAGAGGCATCATCCCTGGAACTTACCTATGGCGGTGGAGAGGGCATTGATAAAGGATCACAAAACTAAGTCATTGATTACAAACTCTGAAAATGCTCCTACAGAGGGGAAAACAGAAGGGAGTGTAGCCAAGACACTGAAAACCCCTGCAACTTATTTCAAATCATGTTTTTCCCAGAAACAGGAGATCTTAATTTTTTTTTGTTAATAACATTGGTGAGAGATTATTTCCAGAGGGGATTTCAGCTGGTTTCATTTTTTTCATATCTACACACAGATAGATATACAGTTGTATACCTATATACCTCTATATACAGATAGATATACAATTGTATACAGATATACAATTGTAGAACTTACCCAAGATTGAGCTAAGGATAAACACATGCTCTGAATTGCTTTCAAAGTCTGTCTGTATATATTAGGTGCAACTGAGGGATGGAATAAACGTAAGTTAATCTCCAGCTACAGCGACGAAGGGACTGACCCTGCCGCTGCCACCATCCCATCGAAGTGATTCTTCCAGGGCAACTTTTGTTAGTAAGTTCGATAACGAGTCATGTTTTGTGCTCCTCTGCCCAGATCCTGCTCGGAAGAAACATGGTGACTTCTGCCTTAAGAAAGTGCCTCAGATCCTGTCTGACAATGTGAACTCACAATTACATGGGATTCCCACAGAATTACATAGGGTTAGGGTTTGGTTCAAAAAGTATTAGAACAGCAGTTTCCTACTGTAGGTTTTATGGACTTTTAGAAGAATCCACTGGGCTTCCCTGGTGGCGCAGTGGTTGAGAGTCCGCCTGCTGATGCAGGGGACACGGGTTCGTGCCCCGGTCCAGGAAGATTCCACGTGCCGCGGAGCGGCTGGGCCCGTGAGCCATGGCCGCTGAGCCTGCGTGTCCGGAACCTGTGCTCCGCAACGGGAGAGGCCACAACAGTGAGAGGCCCGCGTACCGAAAAAAAAAAAAAAAAAAAAAAAGAAGAATCCACTGATTTCATTTCCCATCAATTCTCATTTCCTGTCAATTTTCTTTGAAGATTCATTTCCTGCCATGTGCCTGTTTCTCAGTTTATCCCATCATCAATTCACGACCAGCCGTGGCCTTCTCGGTTTGCTATGAAGTTATCATGTCAATGTAGTTTTTAGGAAGCTAGAGGATGTGCACATGTTCCAGCATTTCACGAGGGTGAAGTCACTGGGTCTCTGGGGGCTGCATGCATGTCCCCAGGACGTCCACTGTTGCTTCTGCTAGAAAGCTGGGTCACGGTCCAGGAGCCTTGTTGTCAGGAATGAAATGGTTTGTTCCAACTCCCAAGTCTAATTCTGAGGAAAATCTGTTTGTTTGTTTAATCATTGAGATAGACATACACACTGCAGAGGAGACACAAATCCAGAATTTACTGCTTGACAAGTAAACACATGTACATGTACAACCACCTCTGGGATCGGGACACAGCCCCTCCAGACCGCCCCCCCACCGTGTCCCCAGATGGCATCACCCGCTTGGAATCAACGCCTGAGCTCAGAGCCCCGCACAGGCCAGGGTGCGGCCAGGGGGTGGACAGGCCGGCGCCTGGAGCCTCAGGAGTCCCACCACCAGCAGACGGTGAGGCCTTGAATGAGCTATTGATCACCCTGGACCTCAGTTCTCCTGGCTGTACCGCAAAGAGGATGCGTCCAGCGCCAGGGTCGCCGTGTGAATCTCTGAGCTTGTGGATGAAAATCTCTTCTCTGTGTCTGACACATCGGGGCTGGTTCCCTTCTCCACACTCACCGCCCACCCTGCAGCCAGGAAACTGCAGCAAGGTGGCCGCCGACATGCTCTGCACCGTCCACAGTGTTACTGCTTCCTTCTGTGTTTGCCGTCACCAGAACCCGAGGACTGGGCAAGGGCCACATCGGCAGCGTTTCTTATGGTGCAGGCTTCCTAAGACCGCCAGCTATGGATGTCCAGGGGTGACCACACAAATGTAAGTATTTCCATTTGGAACCTACTAGAACAAATTACGTATGCTTGTATACGTGCGTATGTATGTCCCTACATGCGTACGCATGTCTAGGTATGTATCTGGGTGTGTGTGTTTATGTAAATGAATGTGTGTCCACATGCATATATGTGCATGTGTGTATGCATGTGTAAATGACCATGTGCACGTATGTGTGTCATGCACGCAGATGTGCAAATGCATGAGTGTTTAGAATGGTGCTTGGAAACATGCGTTTTTAAAATGCTGTTGGATATTCTTTTGACACATTCGCATTTGAGAACCACTATGAAATATTTGTTATTTCATTTGGGACTTTATGAATTATATTTGGTGAGTAATTTGGTGTTTTTTCGGAGAAGGGATGGTGACTTTCCTGGCAGTGGATACCCAAGATCTTTAAATTCACCATCCAGTTGGCACTTTCCCCGTGTCCTCTCTACACCTGCCAAATAACATCCAATTCAAAGTGAATTTACTCTCAGTGAGAAAGACTGATCCCAAGATACACTTTTCAAGATGACTCTTTCGTAGAAACACAAAGCTAAGCCACCTATAGGTGGTAACCTCAACTCAAATGAGAAAACCATCGCTGGCCACTTTCCATGGGCTGGCAGTGTGGCATGAAGTCAAGGTCTTGCTCTCAAGCTTCTCAGTTTAGTCTCAATATTTGCTTACTTACAATTTCTCACTTTGCTCACCTGCCGTCTGCAGGCAGCCCTCAGTCTCCACAGCCCAGCAGATGATGCGGCTTCATTGGCGGTTCCACCAGCTTATTCTAGCGTCCACCTTGTCAGACCTGGGTGCCAGGGGCCCCGTGTCTGTACCCTTTTAAAGCAGGTTGCTTCTGGCCACCTGCCCTACATTCCTGAACTTGCAAAGGGGAAAAGGCTAAGACTTCCTCAGAGCCAAGGCATTTCCATTAGTAATATCTGTATTTTTCTGTTCAATACAGGTTGAGTTTTTAAAATATCCCATTTGGCCATTTTCCTATTATTTTCTTCTAAGTTCATAATGAAAGGCAGCTTTCTGCTAAATCACGAAAGCCAGTTAACCAATTTCCTTTTCAAAGACAGCGTGGTTATTAGGAAAACATACTTTTGACATGAGGCACTCAGAATCCGTGACCTTACTCCCATCTGTTTTATGCAGAAAATAGCTGAGATGATCATGTCTCTCTGGTCCCAGTGTGAGGGGAGACCCCTCTGCTGGCAGCGTTTGCACCTGCTGTTACCCTGTAGATTCCTGCTTTCCCAACTAGACAGAATCCCTTCAACGACTGACATCCTGCCCTATTTGTGCCCAGTTCAGCAAATATACTCTGAGGGTCTGCTGGATGCCAGGCACTTTTCTTGGTGCGGGGAGAGAGAAGCAAACAGAGAGGCAAAGCCCTTGCCCCATGGAAATCGCTTTCTGGTGGAAGAGATGGGCATTCAGGGTAATGAATAAGTACAGGTTATAGTATTTTAGGGAGTAAGGAGTGCTGTGGCAATAAAGTAAAGCAAAGAAGGGCAGCCCGGAGACTCCCCAGCAGCTACTCAAACGTTATTGAGCAAAACTATAGTCAACCAAAAGGAAATAGAATTTTGAAAATATTCTGACCATGGAAGATAATATTTAAGCAATTTAATAGTGTAGTGTAAAAATGCCTCGTTAACCGCAATAAAGAAAATGATGAAGGATGTAATAGTGCCTGTAGGACACCGAAGGAGTAATTTCCAGAATGTAGAAGGCGTTCCATCAACCTTGTTCCATAAGGAGTAAACTGTGAGTAATATTACTTGCTATGTACCAATTCCTGGAATTCTGCTCAGCCCCCAGCGGGTGCTAAATAAATACTTTTAATCACTAAATGGACAAGAGAGGAGGTTGAAGATGAGGAGATCTCATTTTTAACAAACGAGATTGGGGTGAAATCTTACGCTCCTGGGCGCTCTAAGGAAAGAATCCAAGGTCATGATTGAGGACAAGGGGGCTGCAAATGTACCTCTTTGTTGAAAAAACATCTGAATAATCCATAGCAGCTTTACATTTTCTCTTTGCTCATTTACAGCTGTGAACAGACTATCATCCTCATTTAGACAACGATTTATTTATCTTAATTTTTAAAAATACTCTAATGATTTGAAAAACCCATGCTGTTTAAATATTTTCATATCTCAATATGCTTGGAAAGCCTTGAAGACAGGATGGCTAAGTGAAATCACGTACACACACTCACACACCCAATGGTATAAACTGTAACTTAGTGGTTTTTGGGGGGTCTTTTTTGCTTCTATAGTGAACAAAAGTCATTTTGCCGGAAACCACATCCTTTCTTCCTTTGGTAAAGGATTAGGCTCCCTCCTGACAATCTGATTCTTGCACTGCTTCCCTCACAGCCCTCACCGCTCCAGCCTAGGTCGACCCTGACTGTCTGGGTGAATCGCGTGCTCCATCCCCCCGGACAATGGTTGGTCCAGAAGAAATGGTGACCCCATCAGGCCAGGCAGCACTTTCCAGGAGTTTCCTGTCTGACTCTCGGGGGGAGAAGTCTCCTTTATGTTCCTCCCAACTCTCTAAGGATGATATTCCTGAGCTCCCAACATCTGTGTGGCCATGAAATAAACAGGAGCATGAAGCTGACACAGGGAGAAAAGCAAAAAGCAAAGACAAAATATGGAGATATTGGGGGGGAGGGGCAGACAGGGGGAGAGTTTGCTGACAGTGATGCTGCAAGATGCCCCGACTCTTCTAGGTTTTTCGATAATGTTGTCATCTACCTTTGTACTTGTCCAGTAATCCTATTTTCATTATTCTAGTTCGAGTTGGATTTCTGTTACAACTGAAAAAATATGGATTGCCACATAAATTAGACACAGAAGTGTGGTGATGCAATGAAAGATTCCAAAACATGGCTGGTTGCAGTGACCCTGAAGTCTCTTGGGTTTCTGCCACTTACAAAGAGGGCACCTCATTCCAGCTGCTCTTCTGAACTGGGTGCATCACAGATCCGCCTGTCACAACAAAGGAGAAGGACGGTGATGTTATTTCCATTTTACTAACGAATCCTAGGCTCATGCAAGTTTGTGTAATAAGTTTATGCAATAAAGCAGAGTTTTGTTTAATTCAGAAAAGGCAATATGTGTGTGTGTGTGTGTGTGTGTGTGTGAGAGAGAGAGAGAGAGAGATGGATTAAAGATTTGGGCTAATATGGAAGGATATTAGTTTAGAGACGAATAACAGCAAGGCTTCGGGCCTGGGCACAGGAGACAAATCCCTCCTGGAACAAACCCAAGGACCACTTTCCAAAGGCCTGGAGCTCCATCAGCTGCAAAGCTTCCGTTTGATGGCAACCAAAGTGGTAGTGTTAGTTTTTTGGAACATCATAAAAAAATCTTCCTGTGTGAGAATCCACATCTGGCTCTAGTGTCAGATCCTCCAGGGCTTTGGCTCACTTATTTTCAACAATGGTATCTGTTGATAAGGATGGGCGAAACCAGCACCCTTTCATTTTCAACAAAATACATCTTAACCTGTTTTTGAAAGGTTCTGGCAAATACATTCTGCACAAAATTGTTTTTCCTTCAATCACTGGATTTGCAAAGAAACGTTAAACCATGTGCATTTGATTAAGTTACTCTTAAGTCTTTGAAAAAGCTCTTTAAAAGAAATGTTTAATGACCAGAAATCCTTGGAAATCTTTTTCTCGAACCAAATCTTCCCATTTTTGTTGAAATGAAACGAAACTTGAATTTGTGAAATCAGTGCCTTGAATTTGATTCTACAATTGGCACTCTCTATTTGACTAAATGTAAAAAAGATTGAAAACTCCGTAAGCAACATAAATTATATAGAATGTGTTCTATGTTCTTCTTTCAAAATAACACTGTACCTTGTTGCTTCGTAAATGACATTTACTTAAGTAACTGGGACTATACATCTCCTGAAAATTAAATTACCTTTAAATTTAACAATGTATTGTAAGTATAGAATTGTAGTCTTGTAGTGTAAGTTATAATCTTTCAGTATGTAAACTATAAATAGGATAACCAAAAACTAGTGATTTGAAGGAGTCCATGAAACTTTCAAAGATGTTTATCTTGAATGTTGGGAGAAGAGCAGCAGTTAAGTAGGGTGTGGTCTGCTGGTCTCAGGCAATGTCTACATACTGTTCACGTCTAGGGGTTTCTCCTGGGTGCAACACTCCACTGGGCACCTTCCCCTTAATTTTCTGCCATGGCCTCAAAACTAACTTGTCTAATAAGGCAAAATGTCCCCTGTTCTCAAATCAGATTCTTCTATTTATTTTCCTACTGATAAAAACTATAAATTTCTATATCTTACTTGTTTCAAACAGCTTAATTGAGGTATCAGCTGCATTCCACAAATTCATCCTTAAGTGTACAGTCTGACACACATTTCCTTTTTGTCTTTACACAAATGCCGTCATTTCAGTGGTTTCTCCATGACCAGTTATTTACGTTTTCAATATCTTTTCATCAACAATTTCTATACACTGTCTCTGCCTTGCATTTTCCTCTGACCACTTATAATTAACATACATGCTTTCTATTTTACTTTTTTTATTTTTAATCAACACACCTCAATGAGATCAAGGTTTATTTTTTTGTTCTTTTTTGTTTGTTTGTTTTTTCTGTCTGTCTCATTTATTACTACTTCCCCAGAAAGTAGAATGCGGGCTGGCATACACTAAGCCTTCAATAAATATTTATAAATGAATGAAAATTAGTGAGAAATTATGACAAACAGGGACTGAACAGGAACAACTGGATTTAGTGGTAGGAAAAGTAATCCTGTCAAGATAGTTTCAATTAAGTAGCTGGTATGAAACAAGCTCACAGTGACTGAAAAGGAAGTGGGAGGAGCTCTGTGCTCCACAAACCATAAAACTCATAGAAGATAACATAGGATAAAGATCTATATGATTTATATGGGTTTGGTGATGAGTTTTCCCACATGTGATAAAAAGTATAAACCCACAGATACAAGAAACTCAGTTACAACAAGAGGAGAAACACAAAGAAAACCAAACCCGGGCACCCCATGGCCAATTCCATCAAACTGAAGATACGAGGAAATCCTATCATGTCTCCGTGGAGAAATGGCTGTTTCTGAGAATGAGGCAAGAAGCACACATAGGAGGTTGCTGCATCTTGTCATGACAGAGAGTACGGAAGTGATTCACAAAAATGCACAAAGATTAGGTCTGTTAAAGGGACATTGGCTCCATCTTAAAGAGCGTTCAATGGCTAAAACTGGAACAACTGGAGGAACAAATAAAGGTATTGGATCATAACCCAAAGTACCATACTAATATAAATAAATGATGAAATGAATTTAAAATGGGGGGAAAACGCACCTCTCACACGCACAGAACATCAAATAATTAATGCAGACATCCTGCCCTTTAAGAGGTGGAGCATCACGCCTTCAGTGTGGGCTACACACAGTGAAATCCTTCCAGAGATCACAGCATGCAAAGGGGGTACAAGAGAGTAACTGTACAGTAGAGACACCTGACAGACACCAGCTCAGACAGGTTGTCAAGGGTAACATCAGCAGTGAGGAGATACACCCAGATGCTGGTGATGGAAACAGCACTGTACTCCTGGCTTCCTCCTCCCCCACCATCTGACCCCAGTCATGAGGAAAACACCCAACAAATCCCACCTGAGACAGAGGCCACCAGAACAGGGAAAGAGAAAAATGCCATAGCCAAGGAAGGCTAAGGAGAGGCAACCACTACCTGTCATATGGTTCCTGGATAGGATCCAAGAACACAATAAGGATATTAGGGAAAAACTAAGAGAATCTCAAGTAAGCATGGACTTCAGTTAATACTAATATTAATATATCAAGACTGATTCATTCGATGTGACAAATTGATCATGCCAATGTAAGATTTTAATAACAAACTGGATGAGGGGCATATGGGAACTGTGTGTTATCTTTGCAATTTTTCTGTAAATCTATAACTCTTCTAAAATAAAAGGTTTATTTTAAAAAGGAATTGTTAAAAGCAAGTATATATGTTTTTAAAACCCATTTCCTAGAGAGGAATAATGATAAGAGTGAGAGTCTGTTTCATCAGAAACAGTGGAGACCACAAGAAAATGGAATGACATCTTTAGAGGGATACAAATGAAAAGTGCCTATCTGGATTTCTATATCCAGTTAAAATATCCCTCAAAATGAAGGCAGAATAAAGGCATTTTCACAGGATCAAGTGCTGAAAGAATGTGCTGCCAGCATGCCATGATTGCTAAAGAAACTTTTTCAGACTAAAGGAAAATGGAAATTTGGATTTATAGGAGTGTTAGAAATTACAAAAATGTGGATAAGTATAAAATACTTTTATTTACTAAATATCTTTAAAAGTAAACTGATTCTTTAAGGTGATATAATAATGCATTGTAGAACCTATGATATGTGTTGAATTAAAATATATAACTTACTATAGCACAGGGAACTATATTCAATAACTCATAATAACCTACAATGGTTAAGAATCTGAATTCAGTTTTATATATATAATATAATACATAATGGGGAAAAAGAATCTGAATTCAGTTTTATATATACATATTAACGGAAAAGAATATGAATTCAGTTATATATATATGTTTTATATATATATATATACACACACACATATATATGTATCTATATATCACTTTGCTATACACCTGAAACTAAGGCAGTATTGTAAATCAAGTATACTTCAATAAAATATATATATTATATATATATAAAATGTACAATAGCACAAGGATAAGAGAACAAAATGGTATTATATTAATTCAGAGTAGATTTTATTAAATTAAGGATTGGTATTTATAAATCCTATACTAATACTAAAATACAATATGAAGAGTTATAGCCAAAAACACCCAACGATAGAGGGGATAAAATGTAATCCTAAGGAAATACCTAGTTACCCCAAAGTATGGCAGGAAAGGAGGAAGGAAGAGTAAAGGGACGGAGGGTATGAAAGAAGGTAATTACCAACACGGCAGGGAGAGCAGAGGGGAGATAGTATGGCCTGCAGCAGGTGAAGAAGGCAACTTCCAAAGGGACGCGTGATGTGGTCAGAAATATGGACAAAAAGAAAATACGCAAACTTTGCAGTTTTCTTTGTCAGCACATTATAGACCTGTCAGAGCCACCTCTGATGTTCTTCCTCTCTTTCTGGAGGCCTCAGGTGGACACAGCATCCTCACTTGTCAATCTGCCAGCTGTTTGGAAGGATTGCCCTAATTTCAAGTAGGAGATTGTCTAGGTGAAGAGCTAGAAGCTATTTTTAGTAATTGCTTGTTTTCAGTTGGCTCCCCTTTACCAAGTTCATATGAGATGTAATCATTTAGATGAGAAATTGAAATATTATTTGTGAGTCAGGGAAGTGCATGACCTCAGGTCCCTAACTGAACATAAAAATTCTCCATCAAGCCCTCAGCATGAAAATAAGGCTAGTCCCACATGCCCTGAGAATTCTGTGACTAAGCCATGTGTGAAAGATTTAAACGTAATATAGAGCAAAAGGAATGTGCTGTTCCTCTCAACCTATTTTAAACTGTAGTAATTTTTAACTCAATTCTTTTAACATATTTGATAGCCTTCTGGATACTTTGCCAGTTCCCTGGACTATCTTCGGGTTTATATGCTCAGGCTAAAATTAATGGTGCATTTTTCCTCAAACAAGCAGAGTTCAAACAAAATTTGTCAAAGATTGAGAGATAATACACTGCCTTGAAGGTAAGTGCTTTTCCATAGCTTGAAGGTATGTTCGCTCCAAGGAATTCCTTCTGAAGAAGACGTATGAACCCAAAGATTTGTAGGGATTGGTCTGCCCTCCCTTCAAATTTTAACTGTTAGTAGTACCACTCACAAATGTGGGGATGATGCCTGATCCCAGAAAGAGAAACACAGGAATCCCGTGGCAGGTGATCTGGCTGTGTGTCCCCCACTGACCATGCAATACCACAGATAAAACAAGGATTTTTGGCCAAAGAGAGCTGGCCTTAACCCTACATCACCTCACATGTGAAGTGGGATAACAATCTTCACTGAGGAACGTGAGAATTGATTTGGGGACGGCGGAGTTCTATTCCAGCCCCGCTACTAGTGGGCAGCAATGAACATGGGTTTCTACCTTATTTCCTCTCCTTCTTTGTCTTCAGACTTGGTTCACACCTAGATTACTGAAAATATTCGGAAAAGATATTTGTCTTTCAAATTTAAGACTGATAGGTTCTACTGTGTCTGCAGTGGTCATGGAGGCTCTAAGTTTCATTGTTAACCATAGATGTTAAACATATTCTCACGTGCTTGTTAACAATTTGTTTGAAAGTATTTATTCAAATATTTTGCCCCTCTTGAAATTGGTTTGTTCATCACATTATTGAGTTATGTGTTCTCTTTATATTCTGAATACACATTCTTTGTCATATATTTTTTCCCGGTATGTGGCTTGCCTTTTGCTTCTTTTTCATTTTTTTAAGAGCAGTGTTTTTAAATTTTATAAAGTCCAATTTATGAAAATCCTCTTCTACTATACATACCTTTTGTTTCCTATATAAGAAGTTACCACAAAGTCTCAAATATTTTCTCCTATGATTCCTCCTAGAAGTTTTATACTTTTAGCTTTTGCACTTAAGTCCACAATCCATTTTAATTACTTTCATTTATGGCATGAAGTGGATGTCGAGGTGTTTTTCCCTTATATTTCTATCCAGTTGTCCTGGAACCATTTGTTGAAACGACTGTCATTTCTCCCAATTGGTATCGCTAAACATGTTAAAAATCAAATGGCCATTTGTGTCTACTGCTTTTTCTGACCCTATCTGCTCCTTTGATTGGTGAGGCGATTCTGTTTCTAACCCTCCACTATCTTGATTACACTGTCATTACAGTAAATTTCAAACTCAGACGGAGTGAGACACACAGATTTGTTTTTCTTTTAGGATTGTTTGACTCTAGATTCTTTTCATTTACACCTAAATTTTAAATCAACTTGCTCTTTTCTAAAAAAGAAGTCTTCTCAGAATTTTGACTAGGATTGCTTTGAGTCTATAGACCAAAATGGGCAAAGTTAACACTATAACAATATCGAGTCTTTCCATCCAAGAACAGCTTCTATCTCTCCATTTATTCAGATCTTCTTTAATCCTCTCAGCAGTCCTATGTACGTTTCAGTGTATAGATCTTGTTCATATTTTAAGTTCATTCCTAAGTATATCATATTTAATCCTGTTGTAAATAGTACTTCAATTTCAAATTCCTATTTTTCATAGTAGTATATAGAAATACAATTGATCTTTGCACTTCTACTATGTGTGTTATGACCTCACTAAACTCATTTATCAGTTCTGGTAGCTATTTTGTAGTCTTTAAAATTTTTTATTTGCATGATCATTTCATTTATAAATAAAGATGGTTTTACTTCTTTTGCAATCTATATGCCCCTTTTTTATTACCTTATTACATGAGCTAGGATATATATGGACTTTGGTGGAGAGTTTTCCGTATTTATTTTTTAATGTATAAAGGACTTTACAGATTTCTATTTCTTCCTAAGTCAATTTTGGTAATTTGTAGCTTTCAAGGAATATGTTTATTTCATATAATTTGTCAAATGTGTTGCCATAAAATAGTACTTGAAATGCCTTTATTATTCTTTTAATGTCTGTAAGATCTTAGAAATGTTTCATTTTTCACTCCTCATGTTAGTAAATAGCATCTTCTCCTATTTTTTTCTTATTCAGCCTGGCTAGAGTTTCATAGATTTTATTGATATTTTCAAAGATTTTTGGTTCCATGGATCTTTCTATTGTTTATCTATGTTTTATTGAACTGATTTTCCACTCTTTCATTTTTCCTTTGTTCTACTTAATTTGATTTTACTTTGATCTACTTTTTATCATTTCTTAGGAAAGCATTGATTTTATTATAATCATTTAAAATTCTACATTTCCCTGTAAGTATCTCTTCAGCAGTATCTCACAATTTTTGACATTTTGTTTTATATCCATTTATTGGAAAATATGTTCTAGCTTCTCTCATAGCTTCTTTAGCTCATGAATTACTTAAAAGTATGTTGGATTAGTTCCAAATATTTAGAAATTTTTCAGATATCTTTCTGTGATTGATTTATACTCAACGTCATTATAGTGAGAGAATGTACTCTGCACAATTTTAAGCATTTTTTATGTCTTGAGGTTTGTTTTATAACCCAGAATGTGACCCTACTGCCTGATGAATATGTTATGTATAACAGAAATGAGCATCTATTCTGCAGTTTTTGGCTGGAATGTCCTATAAATGTCAATTAAGTTTACGTGATTAATAGTATTGTTTCTATGTTGTGTAATTTTCCAAAGAAACACTTGTAAGGTTTAATTTAATCTGATAATATTTTTATGTAAAACTCTTAGGGGATAGGTTACAGGTGACACTGAGCTCTCTTTACTTTAGTGTGGCTCTTGGACTGGGTAATGAGGGGACACAAGAGAGGAAATTTATTTTTCAGGCACAATCTACAGCAGCAGGAGATTTTTGTCATCATCAATACTCTTCAAGTATTTATTAAGAATCCCACTAGGTTACATTCCCCAAAGACTTAGTTTTCAGTCCCCTATGACAAAAGATAACAAATGCTGCATAGATGTGGAGAAGAGGAAACCCGTGTGCACTGTTGATGGGAATGTAAATGGCAGCCTCTATGGAGAACAGTATGGAGGGTCCTCAAAAAATTAAAAATCAGACTGCCGTATGATCCAGGAATTCCACTTCTGGGAATATCTCAAAGAAAATTAAAACACAAACTCAAAAAGGTATCCACACCTTCATGTTCATAGCAGCTTATTTACAACAAACAAGACATGAAAACAATCTAAGTCCACACCCTCATGTTCATAGCAGCTTATTTACAACAAACAAGACATGAAAACAATCTAAGTGTCCATCAATGGATGAATAGAAGAAAATGTGGTGTATATACAAGGGAATATTATTCAGCCATAAAAAAATGTAGTCTTGCCATTTGCAACAACATGGATGGACCTTAAAGGCGTTATACTAAGTGAAATAAGTCAGATAGAGAAAGAAATATCTGTATGATCTCACGTACACTCCATGACATGATGGATGTTAACTAAGCCTATTGTGGTAATCATTTCACAATATATGTAAATCAGATCATCATGCTGCATACCATGAATATATATATTAATGTGTGTCAATTATTTCTCAATAAAACTGGGGGTAAAGTCACTAAAAAGTAAATTCACAAGAAAATAAAGGTTTTAGTAGTTTTGGAATGGAAATATGTTGAATTTTGCACCTCGCAATTTCTCTGGTGATATATGCTAAATCTTCAACTTTTTTTTCTTTTCTCCAGTTTATTCATTTGGACTTTAACTCAGGCTTAGCTAATCAGAGCATCACAAATTGAATGTGTATATATGACCCTGTCAGAATCCACTGAGGACTTAGCACAAGGCTGTTAATAGAGACAGGTGTTTCCTCTTTGCCCTTGGACATAAATCTGGGAGCATGCAGTGGGGAGATGCCCACAGGTGAACTGCATCACAAGGGGTCTGAAGAGACCAGAGGCAAAGACAGGTGAGACCAGATCCCAGGGCACAAGAGCTCCTGGGTCCAGCACCACCTGCAGCTGCACTTGTGCCACGTGTGTTTTGACATCAGGAGACAATGCAGTTATTCCTTTCTTCCCTAAGCAGCGTGAGTTATTTTTTTCCTCTCCTAAATGATCTTGGTATTTTCAAAAGTCCTAGGTTATATAAAAAAATGTTATTATGTGTTTTCTGGCCTGCCAGCTCCTGAGAGAGTGAGTATCCTTTGCTCTGATCATCTTTGTATCTTCTCTGATAAACAAATATTCACTCCTGAGATGTGCTTAATAAATAGCTAATGAAGAAATGAATTATTGAAATTTGTTCAGTGTAAATTTGTTCAGTGAAAAAGATATTCTCTGGCCTCTAATCATTAATATCATATTATCACTTTTTATAACCTGTACTGACTGTGCTCAGATAATAGACCTAGCAGTGAAAAAAGTGAAATTATAGCCATTGGAATAAAAAAGCTACTTACAGTTGGGCCATTGGAATTAAAACCTAATAAGAAAAAGTCTACATACATTTCCACTCTCACCACCCACTAAGTTACTTACATATTTGTTATGATAGAACCCAGCAATACCAAATACCAATAACGAATGTAAAAAAACATTTCTAGCTCTTCACTAATTACAATGAAGACAATAGCTTTATTATTACTTTTTTATACTTTTGCAAAAAAAAAGAAAAAAAAAACAAAAACATGTACAAGTTTTGAGAATTGGTTGACTCAGTAGACAGGCACACAAATGTGAAACAACAGACACCAGTCCTCTGAAGAGACCCCCTGCATTACAGATGGGGGAGGGGGACCTCAGGAGTCCCTTCCTGGTGAGTGCTTGGTGCCGTTCATGCCCTGGAAGGGCCCACCTACCTTCTTACTCCTGTTTCCTCCAGATTTCATTGCTTGGCCCCTTGGAAACCATTCTCATTTTCACAATTGGAATTTATCTCTAGTTTACTCTATTTTACTTTGAGTGGTTCCTCACCCACCACTGCTGCATTTTTATTTGCTGATTTGGAAGCCTCCAGGCTTCCGTAGGTGTCCATGGATGTCTGAAGATGATTAGGAGGAAGCTGGGGTGTCGGCCATGTTACCTTCAGCCACTTTCTGGAATCCTTTCCAACACTGTGGTTTGTATCAGTGGTAAAACCCACTAGACATAAAGTATGGATGTGGATTTTAATCCACATCAGCAATAAAAATTAGCCTGTGAGCAGGTAGAACTGCTTTATTCAAAATATTTTATAACTAGGTCTTCAAACAGCAAGATGAAAACTTATTGGGCACATATGCAGCAACCCACAATTCCTGCTTTCAATAAGTTCTGAATCCTCAGCTTGAATAAGTAAAGAAAAATGTCAGTGTTATAAAATGACATGCCAGGCTTACCAAAAGGAAATTTTGAAAAATAATCATGTCTTCAGGCTTGGTGAAAGATAAAAATCCAAAAACGCAGCTTGTTTCAAATCATCCCTCTTTCAACACACACTGCTCTCATGAGTGATTCCTCCATTCTTACATTTGTAGATTAATTGAAAAAGCTAATTCTCATTCAGGATTAAAAGGTTGCTGGTGGTAAGGGAAATTTGGTAAAGCCCAGAAGATACCATGTTAGAAGGTCCTGGGTTCCACTGGGATTACTAGAAAGTCCATCTGGATGTTCAGCCTGGCTGTCCATCTTGCTGTTTTGCCCTCGCCTCTCCGTCACCTAAGCCGGAGGGGCCGTGCCCATCTGGATGTCAGGTGGAGTCGGCTCACAATTTCAATTTAGAGGCTGTTTTCCATGAGTCTGGCTCAAATGCATGAAGCCAAACAGGAGAGAAGCCAAGCATTGAAAGCTGAGGTGGGAGTGACCTGACAGCCATCCAGACTCCAAGGCAGAGCAGCCATCAAGTGGACGGGGGGACAGAAATGAGGAAGAGGGCCTCTCTCTGTTTCCAGCGGGGCTGGGGTCGTCCCGGGAGGAGGGGGAAGCTTCCAGGAAGAGGAACTGGGAGAACTGATATTCTTGAGCATGTTTCAGACAAAGTGCAATGGACTTTTGTTCTTCATTTCATTTTTTCCTTAAACGACTTTCTGAAGTCGACGTTATCATCCCCATTTTACACTCAGTGGTGTCGACGGCTCCTCCAAGGACACAGAGGGAGGGGATCCCAGTCTAGGGCCGCTGGACGCAGCCAGTCAGTGCTCTCAGGACCACCCGGAGCCAGTCCTGGGCTTCATGCAGTAGAAAAAGCATAAGTCACGAGGACTAAATGATAAATAAAATGAACAACATGGAAACGCCTTTGTTTTCATAGGTCTGGTCAAAGAGAGGTGAATATCTGCAAATTCAGATGGTTCCGCCTAATTAAAATAGATACATTCTTCAATCCTGTTTGGAAAATATGGTTGCAGTGAAGCCAGCCCCAGTTACAGGGTAGGCAATGTGGGGTCTGTCTCCTTGGCTTTTTCCCAGGGTCCCAAGACCCTGTTTCTGTTGTTCTCAGGACTACTGGTCTTCCTCAAGCTTCATCTTAACTTTTCTCAATTTTCTTTCCTGCAATAACCAATCTTCTGCTCATTGCGATCAGTTTTGTCTGTTTGTCTTCAAACTAGAGAGATTCATTACCTGCGCTAACTACTTCTTGTTAACAGACTGTATCTTTTCATGACAGTTTGATGTAGAACAAATATCACTGACAAACTGTGTGTGTGTGTGTGTGTGTGTGTGTGTGCACAAAATAATTTACTTTTCCGCCCTCCTGCTTCCTCCAATTATTCTGTTCAGCTTGGCCCCGTTTATTCTATGTATCCATATATGCCTGTTACTTCCTGAGTCTAGTTTCTTTTTAAGTTTCTGGTACTTTTTTTTTTTTTGCGGTACGCGGGCCTCTCACTGTTCTGGCCTCTCCCGTTGCGGAGCGCAGGCTCCGGACGCGCAGGCTCAGCGGCCACGGCTCACGGGCCCAGCCGCTCCGCGGCACGTGGGATCTTCCCGGACCGGGGCACGAACCCGCGTCCCCTGCATCGGCAGGCGGTCTCTCAACCACTGCGCCACCAGGGAAGCCCTCTGGTACTTTTTATATAACTTAATTTTTCTGTGCCTGCTCGTGCTGACAGGTGGATTTCTGTTTCAGTTGGGGCCAGCATCCCTTAGGATCCATCAGAGGCTGTGCAGTTTTCTCACCCTAACTGCTAATCATCCCCTCCCACACTTGTTTCCAGCCATCTTTTAGAATTGTACCAGCTGTAGGATGGTGTTGCAGAGATTTGGGGTGTCTCCATGTTCTGGCACAACAATCTGTCCCCAGTAGCCATCTTAGAAAGTCCCCGATTCTGCACCGAGAGCTCACAGAGCCAGCGTCCATCTGTGGTGGGCACATACTAACCGAAATACAGGTGTGGTGCGACCACGCAAGTCATCATTGATCGTGTTGGAAATGAGCAGCAGTGAAGTGACGTGTACAGATCACTTCGCTGGTTCCAGCCAAGGATGAAAAATGAAAAGGCACTGACATGTTATCACCTAAACACATGTATCTTTTTTTCCTATAAGAGAAACATTTTCTATAAGAGAAACATTTTCCATAAGAGAAGTGAAGAGGGTGTTTTCTAGAATTGTTGCTTTGTTGTTTTTCTGTAGCATGAATGTTTTAGCTTACCGCTATGTTAAAAATTTGTTATTCTTTTCTATTTTCCATCTGGACTTGCTTGAAATTAACATCATTATTCTGTTAATTAACTCCTGAAGGTTCTAAAACCGCCCGACTGACTCTTGGAAACTGTGGTTCAAATACGACACCCAGATATTTCACCCTCAGTCACACATCTCAAGCCTCCACTCCCATAATAAAATTAAATGAGTATAATTTATTGACAATTCCTTGACATAATTATAGCTTTTAGAAAGAGAGGAAAATTTTGTCTGGAAAACAGTCCAAAAGAAAGAAAAAGAGTGTAGGGCATTTACCTGACTGCAAAGACCATAATTAAATCTGCTAGAGAAGTCTGCAAATAGCACAAATGCTATTTTTGTACTGAGTTCAAACAGGCTTTGGTTTGCCCTAATTTAAACATCTCTGGTGAAATAGCTGAGTTCAAAGCCCGAGTCCTGGCAGCGGTGGTGGCGATGTCCTTTCCATGCTCTGCCCCGTTCAGGAAGATGACGCTTCTGTAGGCAGGAGGGAGGCTTTCTCCCTTCGTGGCATCTTTCCCGGCATCTCCTTATCCAGCTGATGCTTCACATGGCGTTTGTGCTCTTGTATAGGTGTCTTCACCCCTCATGCTCCGTGGTCGAAGGGAAGTCTGATTGAGTTGATTCATTTCGCTTTTATCCCCAATCCCATTCCTTCTCATGGATCATAAACGTAGACCTTGCAGAGCACCTGTGTTCAGGACCCCATCCTGGTGCCAGTGGGCCCCTTCCCATCCCCCACCGCCTTCATTCCTGGCTTCACTTCTCTCCTTGTAACTGAAACCCAGCGGATTGACAACGATTATCACAAGTCCGAGTTCTACAATCCGGGGATGATTACCACTGTCGTGCCCCAAACTTATGGTCTGGTGCTCCTGACACCCCAGTGGGCAGCCACACACATTCCCTGTCCCCCGAGTTTCCTTCCTAATCAGACCAGGACCCCGTTTTACCTTCTAATCCGTAATACCCCCAGCACGGTCTGAGGAAGAAGGCGCATCCCAGTGGAAGGGCCCTCAGAACTCTCACACTTTCACACACAAGTGTGAGATCTCAATAGTGAGGGGAAAAGGCCACTGCTGGAAAGGCCTTGAAGGCCACCCCGTGAAGCACAGCCTGCGCCTTGTCCTCCAGAACCTCGTCACCACTCCTGCTTCCTCTCTGCCCCTGAGGGACTCAGGTCTCGTTTTCTTTACCAAACTCTAAACGTGACTACTAATTACTGCGCATTATTTCTAACATCTCTCTGGTACAATGGAACAGCCTTATGAGGGGCGGCAAGACACTTTAAGGTGACCAAGATGAGTTTGCATTAGGCGTGCAGGGTGAGTGTGGGTTCAGGTATAACTGAGCAAAGCAGAGACTTGAAATTCAGCAAAAGCAGCATCTCTTGGAAACGGAGAGCAGAGCATGGAGAGCGCAGCCCGCAGCAGGGAAGGAGCGCCGCTCCCGGCAGAGGTGGGGGCCCCTGGGCGCGCGCCTCCCTCGCTGCACTTGCGCGCAGCTTAGCACAGCCTGGCCGCTAGACCCCTCCCGGTTTCCATCGGACCGCAGAGCGGGTGGCCCCGGGCAGGTCCCCCTCCACGGGAGGCCACGTGCTGGGAGGCGCCCCGACGAAGGGGCCGGGACGCAGGCCCTCCCGCCGAGAGACCATGGGTGAGCCGATGCCCCCAAGCCCTGCAAAGCTGCGGATTTGAGAGCAGTGTGATGCAGAGGGTTTTGTAGCCACTAAACTTTGGGGTGGTTTACTGTGGAGCGAAGGCGCTGGGAACAGTACGGCGCGCGCCCCTCCTGTGCCCGCCGGGCCTGGACGGCTCATCCTTCAAAATGGGGTTTGGGGCCTGTACGGAGGGTCCGCTAAAGTCAAAGGCCCGCGAGTAACAACAAGCTAAAACCGGAGAATAAAATAAGGTGTCTCCCAGTCAGGAAAGGAGCTGCCCTGGGGTGGCGGGGGCGCGGAGACAACTCCAGGAGAGACTAGGTTACTGAAGTGCCGCCCGCCCGGGGCGACGGCTTGTGCGCGCTCCCAGTGGGTGGCGATGGGTGAGCCCCTCTACACACTGCCATCAATAAACAGTCGCATCGGTTTTAAAGAAGCTATTCCTCTGCCCCCAAGTGGACTGCGGCCTGGAAACCAAGGATCCGCAGAGCAAAATAACCATCAAGACCAATTAACTACCCACTATCTCACGGATCTACCCATGAACAGCCATTTTCTTGGAGGACACACATGGTCATAAACGCTTTATTTATCCTTCCGGACACAGTGTCACCGGTTGGTCCCTGGAGGACCTGCTCCCGTAAAGACTTTTCTTTCCAAAGTACCCATCAGCAGTAAGTGTCACGTATTCGCTTCCTGAGTCAGTTTCAACCTTGAGGACACGGGACAGCGGGGGGTGGACGGTGGAAGCTCCAGCCGCTGCCGTTTGCAAGGACGTCTGAGCGTGCTGGCCGACCACATCCATGGTGTGAAATCCGCTCCGTCGGCTGCGGGGCGGCCCTGGGCTGCGGCCCTGCTCTCCCCATGTGTGAACCTCTCATGGCCACGTGCACGCAGGGGGCGCCCACAGCCCTGTCCCAACACTGCGGAGCAAATCCTCGCTCTGCTGGAGCCCCGGGACCCCACGGGGCGTCTGGGCAGCCCTCTCTCTGCTGCATAGGCTTGGTCTCCTTCCTGAGATGGGTGACAGCTTCCTTTCTTTTGGATGATCTGTCCTCACACATCGTCTGTTCAAGACAGAGACGCTGGCTGTAACCCACGTGCGTTTTTCCGGGCGTTTAATCCTGACCTGAGGACCCGAGAGGCAGACCCCCACTGGGGTCCCCTAGACCTCCCTGCAGGCCCCCCACCCAAGGAGAGGCTTAGCCATCGGAGGACAAGCAGCACAGGAAGGAAAGGATGGGCTGGGGGGAGGGGACCTGACTCTCTTCCCCGCTCGGAAGGGAGACAAGGATGGAGGACGGGAGGGAGAGCAGCTCCGAGCAGAGGGGCAGAGCCAGCCCACGGGCCCCTGGCGGGTCTGAGCTGGCTGGTGTCCAGGAGGGGCAGAGATGCAAGCCCCGAGTGGCCAGCGCCAGGCCCAGCGGGTGCCCCACTCGCTGAGCTCAGGGAGGTGACCGGAAAGAGCCTTCCTCGCAAAGCGGGTCTGAGAGCATCTCGTTTTCCTCCGTGTGACCCCCTCAGGGTCAGCTGTGATAGAGCTGAAGCAGTTGCGAGTAGCGGGAACGCTCTCACCTATAGGATGGTTTTCTTGATCCTGTGCCCGTACCGAGTGAGTTACTGGAAACACCAGACTGACTTTTATAAGTACCACAGGCATGTCTAGCTTTTCAAGCTTCAGCAAAGACTTTTTTTCCATAAACAGTATGAAACAGGCAATAAAAATTCAACAAAGCGACATTGTCTTGATTCATTCGTGCTGTGATTTTGCCTTTCCCAAAACTGGTATAAATTTTTAAGCGTTGTCAATATATAAGCATGTAATGAGTAATTAATTTGACAGATATCAAGTCAAATGTTTTCATCTACCATTGGGAGGAATTTAGCTGATGTCACTTTTGTTAAGATGGGGGTTCACAGTACTTAGACTTTGCCTAGCACCTCAAGAAAAAATTATAAATAAAGTACAAAAAACAAAACACAACTGACGTCAGGTGTCTCCAGGTCTCTAACAACACTGGATGTGAAAAGGTGAACACAATACAGAACAAACCAACATGGAAACTCAGCTCCCAAGTCTGTGCTTGCTTCCTTGCGGTGAACTACACATGAGGGGGGACCAAAATCTGGAAATAAGAGTATCGCCTGCGACTGCTGCCCCATTGATGAGACCCTGCATTGTGAGCACACGGACGTAGATGAAGCGGCAAGTGGGAGTGTGTTTATACAAATAGACGCGCCCAGGGCAACAGTCCGCAGAGCTTAAGCAAACTAACCTAATCCCCTTAGTATGCTTTAGCTAGTGTTTTTATTTTTTCAAATTATAAAATAAAACTTCCCCAAATTAGAAACCGTAAATATTTTAGGTATCGTGCAGGGCAGAAATATCTTTTCGTTAGTCAACCGACTGTCTCTCATGTCTGAGGTTTAAATTGCTGCTCCTCCAATATCAGGATTATCACTAAAGACAAGCGGTCACCTGATCCTGGCTCCCATGGATCTAAGAAGGCCCTGTGTTCCCAGGGTCACTGCAGCTTAGTTGAACTGAACTGGTGTCAGCGAGAATGAAAAATGGGGGCACATCTATAGGTTCAGGAGCAGATCGTTCTGAGAAACCTTTTATCTTCAAAGTATCGCATCTGTTTCCATTGTTCTCCTATATTCCTCAGCCTTGTAGACAAAACCACAAACTGAGGGAGAGAGACGGAGGGAGGGGGGCGGCGGGTCTGGTGTTGGGGCTCCGTGAACTCTCCAAATCCTCGTCAGGGTCATCCAGTTCCCAGTTTGCTGATGAGAACCAGACGATGCACGTGAGCCAGTGCAGAGGAGAACGAGCACGGTGACGAAAGCCACTTCGTGAAAACCCACAGGTGACAGCGGTCGAGGCTGTGCCCCCTCTCGGGCCGTGGCATCACCTGGTGGTTTATAACCGAGACGAAGAGCAAACCCAGGGGCTGCACCAGCGCTGCCCGAGTGCCTCCTGATGTGCGGATGGCAACAGGATGTGTTTTGACGGGAGAAGTGATGTGTAAGGGAGGAGTTGCCCCCGAGAGCCACAGTGTACCCAGAGCCGTCCTTCTTTAAACCTTGCATTCAGAGGTGCTGTTGTGTGCTATAGGCTGGCTTTGCCTTACTAATCTGAGTCACGGGTAACAAGGTCTCTCAAAGGGCCTGTGATGATGAATGAGGAGAAAGATCTTGCCACCAACCTCTGTACACCATCCCACAGGTACCGAGGAGGTCTCCAAACACCATGCCCTGAGACTGTAGGAGGGTAAGGAACAAACAAGCACCCAAATAAACAAGAAATTAGAACAGGAGCAAAGACCGCGGACAATGTGGAACCATGTGCAATGAGGCAAAAGATGGACGGGGGCAGGGCAGCGGCTTGAGAGGTTCCTAGTGCACTAGTACCCCAGGGCCGCAGCAGCAAAGTGCCACCCTCGGGGCGGCTCAAACTCAGAAATGCATTCGCTCAGTTCTGGAGGACTGGAGGCCAGACATCCAACATTCAGGAGTCGGCAGGGCCATCAGCAGGCCCAGCGTCTGGGGCTGGTGACCGCAAGCTCTCCTCGGCGTGAGGTGCATTCCTCCCTCCCTGCCCCGCTCCCCCGGGGGCTTCTCCCCGCGGGCCTGTAGGATGGGGACCCGCCCCAATGCCCTCATCTTAACTTGCTCATAAAAGGCCACATTCAGAGGCACCAGGGGTCAGGACTTCAACATGCCTTTTGGGGGGTAAATGCAACCGTGGTGGTAGGTGGGGAAATAAAAGTGAAGGGAGCCAGAATGTGTCTGTTGTGACGGCAGCCTGTGTAGACAGACCAGGCCAGAGGGAGTGAGAGTCTCCTGGACACGGGGTTGGCCTCGGGGAGGAAGGAAGGGCAAGGATTCAGGGAGACGCAGAGATGGGACGTGAGGACGACCTGCTACGTCCAAAGGGCAGGTGAAGACGTGGACGAGACTGATCTCTGATTCTTGTTTAGTTTCTGCCACAGGGATTATTTGATCCTAACCCTATGGCATCTTTGTCTGTGTTTGGTCTAGGTTGCTCCTTTATGAAAACAGTGGTGACGGAAGCCCAGGATCTCCCTAACGTTTTTGCTGAGTGGCTTCCTGGTCAAGAGCTTCTAAAGCTCTCTGCATCATCAGAAAAGCTAACAGAGGCATCACCGATAGGACTCGAATATTTCAATGTGTGAATTTTCTTCTACAAAGGAAAAGAATTATGATTGTGGAACATTTACCTTGCTAAATCTGTAACACTTTCCTAAGGCTAGGCTATGGATTTGCTTTTCTCATATAAATAAACCGCTTATATTTAAAATGAATAATGCACTCAGCATTTTGCTTCAAACTCCTAACTATGCCAACACAAACAGAACCATTTCCAGCGCAGCTCACAAGCCTGAAGCTACACAGGGCTTGTTCCATCGTTGGCAGCAAAAGGAAGAAGGGCCTGCTTGAGTTTAAATTGGGGGCAATATTAGAATTCAATTAACTGGTTAAAACAGTTAAATATTTATAAAAGAGTCCGTCCTGCAGGGCAGAAAAGAACTCAGTCTGCCATATTCCACGTGTGAGACCTGAAAAGTTAAAAAATATACTCTGAGGTGTGTCCTTCGCACAGTTGGCTATTTCAGCCAAATCTGTGCCCAGTCTCCTCAAACACCCTGAATGAGTGATGCCGAATTAGACCAGAACTTGCTATTTGGCTTGTTTAACCTAAATATGATAAAGTTATATTCACTCCCCAAAGGCCAAACTCTCACAGAAAGCGGAGGCTCGTGGATTCTGACAAAGACGATGCCTCACGCAGCGGACGACACAGAAAGGGCCTGGGCGGGCGGCAGGGTCTGTGAGCTTGGGCAGGTGGCTTACCAGCCCTGAACTCCAAGTCCTCACCTCTGAGAAGACTGTAACCCTGTACATCCCCGCAGACTCCCAGCTGTCAAAGCACCAAGCAGAAACTCCAGGGCTCGCTGATTTTCCTTTTGTCCTCCCGTAAGCGGGTGCCCCCTGTGGAACATGGCTGATTTCCCTGTTCGCTCTTAGGTCTGTTACGCGTAGGATCAAGGGCAGGTCGGGCCTCACACACGCCTGGGCCTCGGGGTCTGAGCTCAGTGGAGGGTTTGGAGGGTCCTGCACTGGGAAGCGGGGGCTGAGCAGCTGCGAACACGGAGACTCACTTCACTGCTCCAACATGGGCTTGGGCCTCGGGAAGTCGAAGCATTTTTATCTCAGTACCTCTGGTTACTTCGAGCTCGGAAACACCGTGGATCGCTCCGTCTCTAAAGAAAAGGAAGCCACGTTCTCCTGGGCCTTCCCTCCCCGCTCCTGGATGCTGTCCTGATGCTCCTGGTCCATCGTCCATGGGGCCCTGCCGTGTGCCCGTCGTCGGCCCCTTGATGGTGATCAGGGCTCATCGTGGAAAGACTGAGGTCCTTATTCCAGCAGAGGCCTCCACTTGAGTGGCGAGCGGAGAATCCGGGAAGCACACACCAGGCAGACTATCACGAGAGCGCTGTTCCCAAAACACTTTCTTCCCCAAACTTGAGTTTCACTTAGTATAAGTTTTAAGGAAGTCAGAGATTAGGGATACTGTCACTATGATACACAGCTTTCTGAATGAAAATCTAACACAGTGTGCCTTTTTGGTCAACATGTTTTGGCCATTATCCTGTAAAATTAAATGGGAAACTCCAGCAATTTTGAAACTTTACCCGGAGTCTGAACACTACTGGATATTTAAACTTTCCCCTGTTCTGGTGCTTTGTTTTCCAAATGACAAAGGAGAAAAGGACTGATTTAGCATAATCAGTCACTTAACATCCATCATCAAAACTGTGCTTCCTGGTTTTGTCCTCAAAAAGGATCTAATCACAGAAAATCCCTTGGAGGACTCTTGTGAGGGATAAATTAGCTGATGCCGCAAAGTTTTTAAAACAGAAAATGGAATAAAGTAACTTCCCAAGAAATTTTGTATTGTTCAATATGATTAATGCGATTACCCACACAGCTGGGAATTCCTCTTCCGTCTGAAGAAGGTGCCTCTGGACTATTTTGTTTGTCCGTGGCCTCCTTCCCAAAGCAACAGAAGAGCGTCCAGGAGGCCCCAGGTCATTGCTTCTTCTCAGCTGCTCCCAGCAGATGCGAGAGGCAAATGGAGACCGGCTCAGGCAGCTTCCTACAATCGCCCCTGCGACGGGCTCATATGTAAATGTGGAGAACACCCCTGAGTTTCTGATACTGAGAAGTACCAACCGCTGAGCTCGAGATAATAATAAAAATAAATAAGTAGTGTTCTAGAGATGCCGTGCTAGAAAAAAAATCGATGTATCTATCCAAGGCTGCGTCTCTCCCTCCCTGCCCTGGATGCTCCAACCTGGTACAGATAGAGCACATTTCGGCCTGAACGGCGAGGCCTGTCGGTCAGCACAGTGGACACAATGTGAGACAGAACACGCCAAGGTTTGTGACTCAAGAACACAGCTGGGATGCCAGCAGCTTCCTTCCTTTCACAAGAGATGGTTCAGAGAATTTCTCCCACAAAGGAAAATAAAAGACTGAAAAGCGAACAGTCGGGAAGCTTGGATCAGGAGAATGACCTGCAGGAGACGGGCTCCCTGGAAGCCCCTCACGGTCAGTCCCACCGCCAGCCCCGACCCCGGGCACCGCCGGCACTGTACCTGGACCAGGCTCCGAGCTCCGTCCTCTCCTTCCTGGTGGAGAGAAAGGCCATGTAGCTTCTGCGAGCTCCACTCAGAACTTAAAGGATCTTTGCTACCTTCTGTCAAAGCCTGGGCCCAGGTCCCAACAGTGGCCTCATGTTTTCACTCGTCAAATGCACCTGCGGACAGCACTTTAGTGATGATGCCCCAGCCGCCGGGTGCCAGGGATGGAGTTTCTGGTGCAGGGTCCACAGCATCCTTCCCAAGGCCGCGTGGAGGGAGGGCCGAGCAGACCCTGTGCTCCCAGGGGTCTCTCCCTGCCTGTGTCACAGTTCCCACCCGAGCCCTGGGAGGACCCACCAGGTCAGCCCCTCATCTCTGCCTACACTTTGTACACAATTCGGGCTGAAACAAACACGCTGTCAATGTTTTTACAGAACGAGAGTGTGCAAAGTGAGAACAGGGCTTCAAATACACAGATAAATTCGATGTCTATATCAATAACCAGTTAATTTTATGAAATTTAACTTTCTTCAAGATTGTACAGGGACTTCCCCGGTGGCGCAGTGGTTAAGAATCGCCTGCCAATGCAGGGGACACGGGTTCAGTCCCTGGTCCAGGAAGATCCCACATGCCGCGGAGCAAAAAAGCCTGTGCTCCACAACTACTGAGCCTGCTCCCTAGAGCCCGCAAGCCACAACTACTGAGCCCACGCACCGGAACGACTGAAGCCCGGATGCCTAGACCCCGTGCTCCGCAACGAGAGAAGCCACTACAATGAGAAGCCCGCGCACCGCAACCAAGTGTAGCCCCGCTTGCCGCAACTAGAGAAACCCCGCATGCGGCAACGAAGACCCAACGCAGTCAAACATAAATAAATAGATTTATTTTAAAAAAAAAAGACTGTACAATACCGCTTACACTACCTTATATAAGAAAAATAATAATTTTCGAGATAACAGAGGGCTTAGAAATAGTATTTTATAATAAAGCTAGTATGAAAGATTTTATGTTTATAATCTGTATTTTATTAGGCTTCACATTTTTGTGTGCATTGAGGAGTGAATATTTGGAATATATAAGTTGAATGCCAAGATACTATTTCCTGTATTGAATTAAATGAATTGCCCATTTTAACTCATCTGCTCCCTGTGGTTTATGTTAGGATATGTTTATCCAGCTGCTTTCTATAACTACATAATGTTGAAATATCACCATAAATGCATCTAGCCACCAAAACTAAAATTTGCCTTCCTTCTCTTATATAACCAAGCCTAAGATTATCATTCCAGACTTGATTAAAGCCCTTAGTCAGTCACCTTTAAGCCAAGGGGACGGTGACGCTGGTGGGCCTGACTTAATCAGTCTGAGGCCTTGGAGGGGCTGAGAAGACCCTCTGTGGGAACCAGGACCAGCCTTGGCCCTGAAGTTCCCCACCCACCGCTGGGGTCTCCCCTGCTGTCCCAGCCCCCACCATTTCAAAGCTGGTTTCTTGTTGTAAACCCCTCCCTGTTCTTCTCTGGTAGGACTTTGATGAGTCCCTCAATCTAATCTCCTTCCGTACAGATTTACCAGAACCTACAATGGGCCAGAAACTGTGCTGGATGCTGAGGGTCCCGAGGTGAGCGTTGTAGGCTTTGTCCTCACATCATTCGGAGGCTACAGGAGGGATGGGAGTGGACAGGTGGCCGCAGTGCATGAGCTGAGGCCAAGCAGTTTTCACTAAGGGGATGGGTTCTTCCCAAAGGCCACAGGGACCCTGAGAGCATCAGGGCTGGAGAACAGGTGCGTGATCACCAGACACCACACACGGGTGGGGCAAGCAGGTGGGAACGACATCCCCGCAGGCCTAAGGATTCCATGATCTTGGAGGAAAGAGCACAGCGAACTGAGGGCCTAGGCTTGGTTCTGGACGCTCCTCCAGCACCTCTCCTGAGCCCAGGGCCCCCTCCTGTAAGAGGTGTGGGCAGGCTGTCTCTCCCTGGGTGCCCTGTGGTGCCATCTTGTTACCTGGACAGGTTCCTACTTTTTTCTATTCCTGGGAGCCTGTTCCTGGCTTCTGCTGGAGGGGCTCCAAGGTTTGATGGGATGCTGAGAAGACTTGGGTGCTTTTTCTTGACCAACCAGAACAACCTGTGAATTAGCATGATTTTTTCTTTTGGGCAGTGTTCCCCAACAATCAAAGATGTGAAATTTAAATAGTCAAAACGAACCTAGCAGTCAAAGCTTTAGTATCTCACCTTAAGACCGTGAGTGTGGGGAGCCCACCTGGGGAGGCCAGACCGTGGCTCCAGTGACCTGGTGCTGAAACCACTGATCTCCTAGCATGGCCGTTCTCCTGAGAGAGGAGTCAAATGCTGCCTCCACATTTTCAACTAAATTCATATAATTTTGCTTTCAAACTCAGTATGTCAAGAACAAAAAGCCACTTATAATTACATGTGATTTTGTGATTTCACACAGATGTTACAAGGTTTCAATTTGCAGTTTAAACACTTGCCTCCCCTTCTCCCTGCCCCACACCAGGAGCAACTGTGATGGCCAGGAGGGGCCGGGTAGCAGGGCTGATGGTTAGCTGCTCCCCGCCGAAGATCCCCCCAGAGTAGTCTGAACACGGCAGCAGGGGCAGGCCCGGCACCTCGTGTCCTGCACCAGGTTCTTTGACATCTCAGAGACCCAAATGTCAATAATTGCAGTTTTCCATGGAAATTTCACCTAAAGTTTTGGACACATTAATTTCTTTGAAATTTTATCCAGGAGGTTTCATACATATGGTTATTTTTAAACCTTAGAAAAATAAATGGCTGCCCAACAAAATATTCAGTTTGGGATCTCAGTATTCATAAAGTCTGATTAAAGTATCCTGCTAGTTTCTATTTAAATCATTTTGTGATAATTTCCAAGTCCTTGGGACAAAATCTTTGTGTGCTATTTCAATATCTAGCCATTGAGCCCACTGCTAACAGTTTAGATTATTCAAGCACTTGTTTTGTTACCACACAAAACTTAGACATACAACTCTGAATTTGTTTTCCCAACCAATTATGAAATATATTTATTGTAAAAATGGATTACTTACAAATTTTGCAATGCCCCATAATCGTACTTCCCAGTGAGAAATATGCATTTATTCAACATACACAAATCAATCAAGGGGATACACCACATCAACAAAAGAAAAGACAAAAATCACATGGTCATCTCAATAGATGCAGAAAAATCATTTGATAAAATTCAACATCCATTCATGATAAAAACTTTCACCAAAGTGGGTATAGAGAGAACATTCCTCGACATAATAAAATATTTATGACAAACCCACAGCCAGTATAATATTCAACGGTGAAAAGCTGAAAGACTTACTGCTAAAATCTGGAATGAGACAAGGAAGCCCACTCTCACTGCTTCTATTCAACATAGTATTGGAAGTCCTATGCCACAGCAATCAGACAAGAAAAAGAAATAAAGCATATCCAAATTAGAAGGGAAGAGGTAAAATTGCCACTATATGCAGATGACATGATACTATATGTAGACCCCACACAAAAACTATTAGAACTGATAAATTAATTCAGCAAGGTAGCAGGATACAAGATTAACATACAGAAATCTGTTGCATTTCTTTACACTAACAATGAAAGAGAAAGTTAAAAAAAACCCTTTTAAAATCATGTCAAAAAAATGAAATATCTAGGGATAAACCTGACCAAGGAGGTGAAAGACTTATACGTTGAGAACTATAAAATGTTGATAAAGGAAATCAAAGATGATTCAAGGAAATGGAAAGAAATCCCATGCTCTTGGATTGGAAGAATTAATACGGTTAAAATGGCCATACCACCCAAAGCAATCTACAGATTTAATGTCATTCCTATCAAATTACCCATGATATTTTTTACAGAACTAGAACAAATAATTGTAAAATTTATATGGAACCACAAAAGACCCAGGATTGCCAAGGCAATCCTTAGGAAAAAGAACAAAGGTGGAGGCATAACCCTCCCAGACTTCAGACAATACTACAAAACTACAGTAATCAAAACAGTGTGGTATTGGTACAAAAACAGAAATATGGATCAGTGTAACAGAACAGAGAGCTCAGAAATAAACCCACACACCTATGGTCAATAATCTTTGACAAAGGAGGCAAGAATATACAATGGAGAAAAGACAGTCTCTTCAGCAAGTGGTTTTAGGAAATCTGGACAGCCACATGTAAATCAATGAAGTTAGAACACACAAAAATAAACTCAAAATGGCTTAAAGACTTAAATATAAGACATGACACCATAAAACTCTTAGGAGAAAACATAGGCAAGACATTCTCTGACATAAATCATAGCAATGCTTTCTTAGTTCAGTCTCCCAAGGCAAAATAAATAAAAGCAAAAATAAGCAAATAGGAACTAATCAAATGTATAAGATTTTGCACAGCAAAGGAAACCATAAACAAAATGAAAAGACAACCTATGGAATGGGATAAAATATTTACAAATGATGCGATTGACAAGGGATTAATTTCCAAAATATATGAACAGCTCATACAGCTCAATATCAAAAAACAAAAACAAACAACACAATCAAAAAACGGGCAGAAGACCTAAATAGGCATTTCTCCAAAGAAGACATACAGATGGCCAAAAGGCACATGACAAGATGCACAACATCTCTAATTTTTAGAGAAATGCAAATCAAAACTACAATGAGGCATCACCTCACACCAGTCAGAATGGCTATCATCAAAAAGTTTACAAACAATAAATGCTGGAGAGGGTATGGAGAAAAGGGAACCCTCCTACACTGTTGATGGGAATGTAAATTGGTGCAGCCACTGTGGAGAACTGTATAGAGATTCCTTAAAAAAATAAAAATAGAGTTACTGTGTGATCCAACAATTCCATTCCTGGGCATACATCCAGAAAAGACAAAAACTCTTATTCAAAAAGATACTTGCACCCCAATGTTCATAGCAGCACTATTTACAATAGCCAGGACATGGAAGCAACCTAAATGTCCATTGACAGATGAATGGTTAAAAATATGGTACATATATACAATGGAATACTACTCAGCCATGAAAAAGAATGAAATAATGCCATTTGCAGCAGCATGGATGGACCTAGAGATTATCATACTAAATGGAGTAAGTCAGACAGAGAAAGACAAATATCATATGATATCACTTATACGTGGAATCTAAAAAAAAGGATATATATGAACTTATTTACAAAACAGAAACAGACTCACAGATATAGAAAACAAACATGGTTACCAAAGGGGAAAGGGAGGGTGATAAAAAATGAGTTTGGCATTATCAGATACAAACTACTATATATAAAATAGATAAACAACAAGGACCTACTGTATAGCACAGGGAATGTATTCAATACTTTGTAATAACCTGTTATGGAAAAAAATCTAAAAATATATATATAACTAGTTTTATATATATATATATATGTATACATATGTGTGTATATATATATCTGAATCACTACGTTGTACACCTGAAACTAACCCAACATTGCAATTCAACTCTACTTCAATTTTAAAAAAAGAAATATGTGCATTTATATATGAATTTCTGTCTTCACTCCTGCAGGGAATTTTCAAATGATGTGTGTGGTACTTTTTAAAAACAGATTTAGTTTTGAAAATATAGCAGAAAACATAAAGGCAGAGCTTAAAACGATTACACAAACTAAAACTCCATACGAAGCATCTTATGGGTTCCTTTGCCATTTAGTTAGAAGTTAACTGTTAGCAGTAAGTTAGTGTTTGTAGCAATTTTGCATCTTGTCTATAAAATGCTTCTCCTACTCTGGACCATGAAGAAATTCTCTTATATTATCTTTAGAAGCTCCATTGTTTTGCCTTTCACATTTATGTCTGTGATCCACCAAGACTTGAATTTTATGAGCGCTGCAAAGTAAGGGTAAAATTTCTCTTTTTCTTCCCCATATGGATATACGTGATTATTCCAGCTCCCTTTATTAAAATGATCATTTCCTGACTGTTCTGTACTGGCATTTTGTCATATACCCTGCGCCCATGTGTGTGAGGGTGAATTCCTAGATTCCGACTCTGTTCCATTAACCTAGTTAACTATTTATGTGCCAACACCAAGCTACCTTTATTATTTTAGCTTTATAGGAAATTCTGATACAAGCATGGCCAGCCCTCCTAACTTGTTATTGGACTTTTGTACTTAGAATCAATTTGTCAGTTTCCGCTCACATGTGCATATGCACACACACACGCTTAACTGACCCCGGGAAAGACAGAAGCCAACTCCAGGCCCCTCTAGACAACCTGCAATGTCCTGGTGATGGTCAAGTCCAGGGACACATGTGCTTCAAAACTGAGACCCGGTTGCAGGGCTAGAGAACGATTCCCCTCCCCCCACCTCACCACCTCCCTCAAGGCCCACTTTCAACAGTTCCTCTTATCTGGTACATCGTGTCTGGCTATCAAAGAAAAATTAGAAGACACACTAAAAGACAAAAACCACAATTTGAAGAGGAAGCAAAAGAATAGTAACCTGACATGGTGGGGTGTTGGAATCTGCAGACCAGGAATTCAAGACACTGTGATGATTATGCCACTGGCTCTAATGGGCACATCAGGCAAGAACAGATGAGCCATGTAAGAAGATCCGGAAATTCCAAGAAAGAACCACAAAATATGCTGGAGATAAAAGAAAAGGTAAAAGAAAGGAAGAACACCTTTAATGGGCTCTGCTGACTGCACAGCTGAGGCAAGTATCCCTGACCTGGAGGACATCACAGTAGAAACCTCCAGCCTTGAAAAGCAAAGAGAACAAAGACAGAACAACAGAGCAGAATATCCCCCGCATGTAACAGGAATACCAGAAGGAGGGACAGGGAAGAAGAGAGATTGGAGGCAATAATGTCTGACAATGTCCCCAAATTAACATCAGACACTAAACCACAGACTCAGGAAGCCCAGAAAACACCAGGCAGGATAAATGCCAAAAGCATTCACCTTGGCTTATCAATTTACATTTGCTTCTGGTGCCTTCGTATGATTTAATTCTACAGTAAAATGGTAGACTGTTTGAAATACAGTTTTATGGTCTAACTTTAATTTTTGCCCAAAGCTTGGTCAGTTTTCCCAAGGTGAGTCCAACCTTTCTCTGTTCTGTTTAGTGTTAATCTTAATAAAATCGATTTCTATATGTTTAAGTGTTTCTTGATTGATTGATTTACCTAGTTTTACCCCTGCACCACACTACTCTACTTTTATAGTTCTCTCACATAATATCACAATTAGATAAATCAAAGCTTTTATTATGACTCCTCTCTTGACATTTCTTTTCCCACCGTCATCAACTGTCTACTGATTTTCGGTCATATAGCTTCACCTCTCTAGGCTTCGTTTTTTTATTTATAGAATAAAAAGACTAAATAAAATAAGGCATTTCTAAGTTTTCTTTCAAGTCTAATATTCTTGCTTTGTTCTTTGAATCTACTGAGTTTCTACAATGAAAAAGATGGTCTTACACTCTCTGTTTCAATTGACACGTGAGAGGGGGTGTGCCCCGGGAGCTCTGGAGCCTGGCGGCCTGGGACACGTTTCATTCGTCTCCAGGCTGCCTCAGCAATGCCAGGCATGCTTCTGGGAAAGTTTCCTCTTAAAGAGGAGAAGAAAATGATGGATGATGGAGAAAATCTTATTTCATTTTTCTTCAACTAAATGCTTTGCCTGTTGTTTCTATACTCAAGATATAAATTTGGGAATGAGGTTTTTAAAATGCTTTATCTTCTTCTAAAATACAACCACATACTTAACCTATTTCCTGTTGAAACACATGTGCCAGTTTTAAATAATCAGCACATCTGGATACCAAAGATGGATCTTGGTCTTCTAATGACGCGTTTGAAAGAAGGTGCAGTAAAATTCCAAGCCCATGGGATTTCCCTAAGTGTAGGGTCTTTCACCAGATTGAAAGCTCTCTTTCTGGAAGTTGGAACACCAGCTACTGCATGCAGAGGGCTGTGGCCTTTAGATTTTAGTATCTTGAAAGATGCACTTAAATTGGGGATAAAAAAGGCCTTGGAGCTCTGACAGGCATTTATCAGGATTAAAGTAAAATCCAAACTGGTTTGGTTCATGCTCAGCAGTCTGCATCCTGGATTTAATGTCCGGGGGAAAAAAGTCATTTTTCTTATATATAGTTTGTGTTCTCTTAAATTTACTGAAGAACTAACTTTAAAATCATTCCATTTAAATGGAATTAAAATTCTGGGGCAGGAAATGGATGAAATGGGGTAATCCTGGAATTTATTAACTTGTGCAAAATGAACAGCCCTGAGCCCTCAGAACGCCCTGCATTCACGTCCATTATAGCATTTCACACACTTTTACCTACTATTTTCGTTAGTTTCTCTTGGAAGTTGAGACCATAATTTCCAACGCCTTTAGTTTACAGAGATAAAAATACGTCTCTGCATTTGATTTGGGGGCTGGCAATACACTCCATGAAGGTGAGATTATTTTGGTAGTATATTAAGAATGTGAAACACTTACGCTCTCATTTCATGATGGGTTTTTACCTCTCATTCCTTTGTGTCCCCCTACGTATTGCAGGTACCCCCCCCATGGCACTTTATGAACATCATTCTCAGAGATGCCGTCTGAGGCTCCTTCCACCAAACCCTCCTTCTTCTCCATCATCCTTCACACGTGTCAGACCTGCCTCTCACGCCGAAGGCTCTCCTGCCTTGGTTGTCTCCTCCCCTCTTTTTTGTCACAAGTGTTAAGTCCTAATAAATCTCTTGCATTTCTAACTCCTGTTCGACATCTGTTTCCCAGAGACCTAGGCAGATACAAAAACGTTGTAAACCAAGTAATGCAATTTTCTAAGCTGAATCCTCTGCTTTGATCACTTTTTCCTGAATTTTGCATTGCATATCAAACAATATAAAGCTGTTTCCTCTCCAAACACTGATTAAAGACCTTGTACATCTTCTACTTGTAGCAATTTTCTATATCAAACTCTTGTACAAGATATTAATCCAAAATCTTTAGTCACTTTAATTAGTCAGTTTTATTTTTTTTTAAGAGGAGTTTGAGGTTTTTAACAAAATCGAGAGGGTGACACAGGGATTCCCATACACCCCCTCCCCCAACACATGCACAGCCTCTCCATTATCAACATCAGCCACTAGGGGGTGCATTCGTTACAACTGATGAGCCTGCGCTGACACATCAAAATCACCCAAAGTCCATAGTTTACCCTAGGGTTCACTCTTGGTGTTGTACATCCTATGGGTTTGGACAAATGTATAATGACACAAAACCAACATTATAGTATCATACAGAGTATTTTCACTTCCCTAAACATCCTCTGTGCTTGGCCTGTTCATGTCCCTGCCTTGACCCTCTGGCAACCACTGGTCCTTTGCTGTCTCATGTTTACTCTTTGCAGAATGTCATGTGTTAGAATAATACAGTATGGAGCCTTTTCTCATTGGTGTCTTTCATTTAACAACATGGACTTAAGGTTCTTCCACGTCTTTTTATGGCTTGATAGCTCATTTCTTTTTAGTGCTGCATCATATTCTATTGTCTGGATGGACCTCAATTTATCAACTCAGTCACCTACTGAAGGACATCTTGGTTGCTTCCAAGATTTGGCAGTTATGTGTAAAGTGGCTATTAACATCTGTGTGCAGGTTTTTGTGTGAACATCAGTTTTCAGGTCCTTTGGGTAAACACCAAGTAGCGTGATTGCTGGATCGGATGATAAGAGCAGGTTTAGTTTTGTAAGAAACCACCAAAGTGTCTTCTAGAGTAGTTGGTTGCACCGTTTCGCATCCCTGTCAGCAATGACTGAGAGTTCCTGTTGCTCCACATCCTCACCAGCATTTGGTGTTTTTGGTGTTCTGGATTTTGGCTATGCTAATAGCTGAGTTGTGGTATCTGGTTGTATTTGCATTTCCCTGATGACACATGATATGGAGCATCTGTTCATATGCTTATTTGCCATCTGTATACCTTCCTTGATGAGGTGTCTGCTAAGGTTTTAGCCCATTTTTTAAACAGGTTGTTTGTCTTCTGATTGTTAAGCTGTAAGAGTTCCTTGTGTATTTTGGATAACAGTCCATTATCAGAAGTGCCTTTGCAAATATTTTCCCACTGTATGTGACTTGTCTTCTCATTCTTTTGACATTGTCTTTCACAGAACAGAAGTTTTTAGTTTTAATGAAGTCCAGTTTGTTAATTATTTCTTTTATGAATTGTGCCTTGGTGTAGTATCTAAAATGTCTCATCATGCCCTATGTCATCTAGGTTTCCTCCTATATTATTTTCTAGGAGTCTTATCATTATGATTTTACTTTTAAGTCTATCATCTATTTGGAGTTAATTTTTGTGAAACGTGTAAGATCTGTGTCTCATTCTTTTTTTTTTTTTTTTTTTTGCATGCGGATGTCCAGTTGTTCCAGCACCATTTGTTGAAAAGACTGTCTTTGCTCTACTGTCCTGCCTTTAGTCTTCCATCAAAGATCAGTGGACTGCATGGAGCTTTATTTCTGTGCTCTCTATTCTGTTCCATTGACCTATTTTGTCTAGTGTCTCACCAGTACCAAAGGATGCTGATTACAGTTGTTTTATGGTAGGTCTTGAAGTTGAGTAGCATCAGTCCTCCAATTTTGTTCTTCTTTCTTTTATGTTATCTATTCTGGGTCTTTTGCCTCTCCATATAAACTTTAGAACCAATTTGTTGATATCCACACAGTAATGTGCCAGGATTTTGATTGGGATTGCATTGGATCTGTAGATCAAGTTGGGAAGGACTGCCATTTTGACGATAGTGAGTCTTCCTATCCATGAACATGAAATATCTCTCCATTTTCAAAGTTATTTTTAGTTTTCTTCACCAGAGCTTTGTAGTTTTTCTCATATAGACTTGTACATAATTTATTAGTTTTATATCTTAGTATATCCTTTTGGGGGGTGTTAATGTAAATGGAATTGTGCTTTTAATTTCAAGTTCCATTTGTTCATTGTTGGCATAAAAGAAAGAAAATTATTTCTTACACTAACCTTGTATCCTGCAACCTGGCTATAATCACATATTAGTTCCAGGAGGGTTTTTCACTTCTTTCCATTTTTTGTGGGTTTTTTTTGTTGTTTTTTGGTCAATTCTTTCAAATTTTCTACGTTGATGATATTGTCACCTGCAAACAAAGACAGTTTTTCATTTTCCTTCCCCATCTGTACACACTTTATTTCCTTTTCTTGCCTTGTTGCATTAGCTAGAACTTCAAGTATGGTGTTGAAAAGGAGTGATGAGTAGACATCCTTGCCTTGATCTGGATCTTAGAAAAGCTTAGAGTTTCTCATCATTAAGTATGAAGTTAGCTGTAAATATTTGTAGATAGTTTTATCAAGTTGAAAAAGTCTCTCTTTATTCCTAGTTATTTATCATGAATGAGTGTTGGATTTTGGCACATGCTTTTTCTGTCTCTGTTGATATAATCATGTGATTTTTTTCTTTTTCAGTTTCTTCATGTGATGGATTACATCAATCGGTTTCAAACACTAAAGCAGCCTTTCATGTCTTAAATAAATCCCACTTGGTCATGACATATAATTATTTCTACATGTTGATGGATTCAGTTTGCTAATATTTTGTTGAGGCTCTTTGTATCTATGTTCATGACATATATTGTTCTGTAGTTTTCTTTCCTTTATTGTCTTTATCTGGTCTTGGTATTAGGGTAAAACTGTCCTCATAAAATGAGTTAGGAAGTATTTCTTCTGCTTCTCCCTATGAAGAAGATTGTAGAGATTTGGTAATATTTCTTCCTTAAATGTTGGTACTTTAATTAATTTTAAAACAAATATTGAAATAAATTGGAGGTATTTGCTTACCATTAATTTGGAGAACCATTAAGTGACTTAAAGTTTTGAACCATGAAGGGCCAATGGAAAGCCAGTGCAGGGTCTCAAGTTCAGAGTCTTCCTTAAAGGCTTGAAATGAGATGGACTGCTGATGAAAAACAGAAAAGTGCAAAGCTCACATTTTAGTGTGAATTTAATCTTGAATCTTACTGTTCAAATTCTGGTAGAAAAGTATTTCTAAACTTGTATCATGTTATTGTTTTAAAAAGAGCTTCCAATACATTTCAAAAAATATATACTTTCTATAGCAACATTTTGATCACCCATCCTAATTTTCAAACTCTAAAAATTGCCCTTATCGTTTAAGGTGAAGAATATGTAATGACTCACAATATTTGACAATATTATTGGTTTTGAACATTGACTTCAAAGACTATTTGATCATGTTTTTGGAAAAGAAAACATATATTTGGGTATGGAATTTTTATTTCTTTTTCTACATCTTTATTTTTGGCTGAACTCACAACCTTAAAAAAATAATACTTCTATGCCTGTGGTTACACTTTATGCAGTAATTTTCTCAATAAATCAACTTTAACCCACTCATTATGCTCCTCTAAAACCTGTTTCCACTTGACTTTTCCAGACCTTCCTTTCATGTGCAGCCACCCTCCCATTTCACAATTTTCTGAATTGTGATTCCATTATTTAAATTGGGTAATGGTTACTTAGCTATGGACCCATTTGTGTAAAATGCATTTACCAAAAAAAATATATTTCAAGGAACAGAAAGATTTTGACTTCACTCTTTCCAGGATGTCTATATAATTTTTAGGCTGTATCATTTTTATAGCTAACATATTTTACTGCATAATATCTTCCAGATATACTTTCATTAAACTTTTATTCACAGTTATTTCATGTCAATTTCTGTTTCCAAAACTTCTTGCTAAGTTCATAATTCTTTCCCATACAACCTCAGTGCAGTGCAGGTGAATTGCAAAAGCAAATATTCTTTTGACTTGTCTTGATCAGTAACATAGATTCTCAGACACTAAAACTGCATGTGAAGTGGCTCTGCATTTTGGTATTTTCAATAAGATGACCTATTTATTAGTCAGGTAGTCTCCAAGATATTCATGTTTTTCATGCTGTTGTATTTAAGAAAAATTTTGTATTTGCATTATCTCTAGGGCATATAATGAAACAAACAACTAATATTTAAGATATTGCTCATTTCATCGTCATTTGTATCACCTGAAGGCTTTGATTTAGTACTCAGGCATCTAGAAAATAATTTAAGATTGCCTCTTAACTGTTTGTGGTTTACCTGATTATATGCTATTGAAGAGATTGCAGGTACAGGAGGAGACCAGACACGTGGTGTATGGTCAGCATCAGGCATCAGCAGGTGTAGTGCTGTTGGAAAGTTGCCAGGTTTTTTTTTCTTTTAGAGAAAAGCTAATTAATATTTATCCATAATATTTATTTGATCACATACCATGACTGTGTCCTGCATCCTCATTTCCTAACATGTAGTTTAATGTATTAATATTTTATTTTAAAATGTTGAATACATTTAAAATAGGTAACATCATTTAGTGTCATCAAACGTACTCCCACACAGTCAAGTTTGATTAGGATAGATAATCTCTGCATTTTTCAGGGTGTCAGAATTGATGGAAGCCTGTAGCGATTAACCACATTTGCCCTATAAATACATGAATGAATGAACAAAGGGATGAATGAATATTTGTCGGGGTCAGGAATGACTCTGGGTGGTTCAGAGCAGGTCATTCAACTATTTGTACCATATTTTTTAAGGAAATATGAATAACTGCTCCACTTAGATTACAGGGCTTTTAAGAGAATAAATCTATAAAATGCATGTGGAGGAGAAAATGCTTTGTAAACTCTAAAGCATTAGATAATCTGTGATTTTTTTAGTAACCAAAAGGAAAAACAAAACCCTTCAAGACATCTCCCCTACTTTAGTAACTTTAGTACTTTAGTAACTTTCATACTTTTGCAATTTTAGTAACTTCAGTACCTTTGTAACTTTAGTATTTTAGTAACTTTGGTACTATAGTAACTCAGCCCCAAGAGACTGGTTTTCAGATAGGTGAATGGTTTGACCCTCTATTAATCTGCATTTCGCTTTGTCCATTGACCCAGAAAGTTCCTGCTCTGTCTTACAAGATGCCTTTGCCACAGAACAAAAAGATCAGACCACATAATACTGCACCAGGAATCACTTGCCTGGCATAAACGCAGCCACATGGTATTATTCCCACAATGACTTCATTTAAATCTGCTCTTTTTTCCCCTCAAAGAAACCTAGAAAAATCACCAAGTTTCCTTAGACAAAGACAGGGAGGCAGGGAGAAAGAAAAGAAAAAATTCAGGCAAGGAAAGGAAAGACCACTTTAGGTCGAGCTGTCCTTTTGGGGCCACAAAGCCTGACTCTTCACAAAGCCCGGTGACATCGGCAGATGCAGAGGGTCAGTGTTGGGGACACACAACCTAGAGGTTAAAGTGGTCCATGAACCACTCCTGCCAGCTATGCCTGCCCCACATTCTAGCCGCCTCAATTCGATACTTTTCCATCTGAGTCACTGTATTTCCCATGATACAGGCAAAGGGTCTTAACCTAGTTGCACTATAGCCCATCAAATTCTCAATTCTTACTACTTCTATAATTTAACGATTTTTGAAATCAATAGCATCTTTTTCTTGTGTACCAGGTATATGCATGAAAGCAAGGTGTTAGCACTGGGAATTAGGGTAAATCATAGTTCCTTGTAGATCCCAGGCAGCTAAGCATGGGTTAGTTTTTAAACAATTTGGAACTCCTAAATGTCCATTGAACCGCCTGCAGGTTTCAGGTGGCTCTTAGGGGAATGAGCAGAAATCAGTAGGAAGAAAAACACGACTTGTGTCCAGTCATGTGGGTGAAGAGTGTCTCGTCTCCGCTCTCCATGAGAGTCATCCATGAACCTCGAGGAACTGGAAACTAGGAACAAAAGAAATACTCAGAAGCACAAAGGAAATTCAAGTGTATTTGACTCGAAGCACCATAGACAAGTAATCGCACACCAGGTGACATGTGTCACTACTTATGAATGCTTGTGTTCTCATTTTCACGTAGTATTTAGAGTTGAGCTGCGTTAAAAGGATTGCTCCAGGGTGAATGTATTTAGAAAGGGTCATGGCGACAATGGCGATGATGATGATGATGATGAAGATGACGAATTGTAAGAGAATTCTTGCCTTTGCCTTTTTGCCAATTGATTTTCCCTTCTGGGCTGCGTTTCCTTCCACCCAGGCTGTTCAAAATACAGAGACAAAAACACATGTGTCAGCCTCACTGTCACATTGAAAACTAAGAGAGGGCCGCCTTCTGTGTGAGTGGCCAGTGAAATCAACTTCTAGATTTCTGAGTAGCTCCTTGTGTTCTCTTTAAAATTCAACAAAAAGGATGTTCTATGCACTGACAGAGTGATGAGAAGCAAATGTCAGATGCACAGTGTGTTTTATGGGAAGACACAAGTGGAGAATTTTGGTCATTTTCTGGAAGATGTTTTGAAAGTGAGCAGGTGCCAAACTGGAGCCACTTAAAAGAAACTAATTCCAAATACTTCACTCTGCTCTCACCAAGGATCCTGTGTGAATAATTTTAGAGGAACTTAGCAATCAAATACACAGTGGGCCTGAAGGAGGCTTAGAAGAAATGAAGAAAGAACCGTGAGCTTGAGCGTGAGTCAGGCTGAGGCGAGTGGACGGCTGATGGGTCAGCCTCCCGAGGCGATGACGCAGTCCCCACAGTAGGTGGTCACAGAGCTGCCGGGATCTGACGGGGGTCCGCCCGCCCGGAGGGGAGCCTGGGTCCGGGCTCTCTATGCCCTCACAGCTGCACAAAGATGACATTTCATCCAAACGTTGGGAAGGCCTCCTAGAAACCCAGATAACACATCTCAAGAAAGGGAATGCAAGCCGGACAGACCTGCACCTGGTTTTAAGCATTTTAATCCAGATAAATGCTTCCAGAGAGCATTTCAACGTGGATTCCCATCATCCTTCAAAATGTTACTTTTGATTGATGTCACAATAAACAAGCCAGTATGGCCAGGCCATCCTCTCTCAGAATCCTTGTGTCCAGGCCGGTGAAAAACAAGACCACAAAACTATCATGTCCACGTTGGTAAGGAGGTGAAGATCTGAATTCTGATACACTGCTGGTAGGAGCGTAAATCAGCACAACACTTAGGGAAACTGGTTGTCAGTGTCTAAGGCAAAAGGTGGCCGTGCAGTTCCACACACTCTCCTGTGACCAGGCGCCACGGCCTCCGTAATTCTTTGGGTAACTTCCTCCCCGAGTGTCCTGGGCCCTGGGACGTGCTTCCCCGCGTCGTGTGGCAGAGGTGATGGACATCACTCCTGGACAGGCTGTGCTACACGGCAAAGGTGGGAGTGTCCCCCGAGATTATGTTATGTTTTGTGAGACTCCAACTCTGATGACTGAGGGGTGACCCCCACCCCAGCTGGCCTTGTAGAGGTTGCAGTGACATAAGGTGTGCAGGGAGAGGCCACGTGGGCGGAGGCCACTGGGAAGGGGGCCACGTAGAAGGGGGCACGTGGGGGAGACCACGTGGGGGGAGGCCGCCATCCTGCGACTTTAGGGAACTGACTCACAGCACCGTGGTCCAGAAGGGACACGGCCTGAGTGTCTCAGCGGCAGCCGTGGGCGACCCTGAGCAGAGGTCCCAGGTAGGCAGAGCCCGACCTCAGCTCAGACAACCAGGAGAGAATATGTGGGTGTGACATGAAGCCACCAAGTTTGAATTGTGGGTCATCCATCAGTGCCGAGGACAGGACAGGGCAGGACAAGGAACTAAGTCCCGATAGAGCTGATGACTCCATGAAACCCACACACAGTATGGGTGATGAAAGAAGCCAGACCAGCGAGGAATGCGGGAACTGAATCATCCACTGACGAGAAGCAACAGGGAAGATAAAGCGAATTACTGGCCGCAGTGTGCCCGTCTCTGGTGCTGACTGCGGATGTGTGCTGTGGAACTTTCCAGAGTGCTGGGGTCATCTGCATCTCCATCTGGATGCTGGTTACATTCTCATGTAAAAACCCAGAGAGCTACACGCCCAACACAGGTGCATTTTACATCCATGACACACAACGATTTTAAAACTTAAAAACCAGGGGGGGAAAAGGAGTATGAATTACATGTGGGCGGGTTGTTTACTGTAAGGAATTTGGAGATGTTCCTTTGAAAAACTGCAATTTTCCCTGTGGAGTTCAGGTGAACTCACCTGCTTCCAGAATGAAAGGTGAGAGGAGAGATCCAAGGTTTGAAGGAAATGGCTGATATTTGAATTAGTTTTTCCAGAGAACCAGGGAGAACATTTTGGCCCGAGAGATCCAGCTGGATTTGAGGGAGGAGTTAAGGCCGATTTGAAACTGTGATTATGAGCCTCCCTAGCCCCAACCCCCGCCTCCTCCCAACAAGAATAGCGGCTCTCCTGAATTGCAGCAAATGTACACATCTAGCTTCCTAAGTACCTTGAGAAAAATAGACACATCACAAACGTACACAGGGACAAAAAAGGACCTGATACTATGATGTTTGAATTTAAAAGTGTGCATTTGAGAAGCAATGAAAAACCAGAATTTTCAGGGGGAAAACTTAAACTGATGATGGAATCACCATCCAAAATAAGCTTTGTCCATGAGAACGTCTGTTCGAGCAGCCTGCGTTAACAAAGGAATCAGACCAGAGGAGCCCGGTTCCCACACCAGCTCCACCCTCAGAGCACTGGGTGGCCCGAGAGTAGCAGGATACTTGCGTCTCCGGATCCCGTATCCTGGGATGCTATACTGGCCCTCAAGCAGCTCAGCTGAACTAATGAAAGAAACGGCAGCGGGGGACTGGGGTCAAACAGAGTTCTCCACACCCCTACTTGGAATTTTGGCCATCGCCAAGGACCCTAATAAACATACTGTGGCCATAGAAGTATTTGGGAACGGACCAAGAGACCCCAGATGCTGCTCTTCCAGAATTCTTTCTCTTGATCCTAGATAATTTCCACATTGCAAACTCAGGAAACTATGTGAACAGCCCCTCACCAAAGAGCCCCGGCAAGGCTACGAAAGAGTTGAGCCCCTGTGGCTGGTGCCTTGTAGGAAGAAGAGCCCCTCTCTGGAATCAGACCTCTAAGGCTCCACATCCCAGCTTCTGCATTACTGTTCCATCTTAGGGGAATTCTTTCACTCTCTGAAGCCTCACGCCTCATGTGTAAAACAAGGAAAAATCACCTCCCAGGAGCAGACGTCAGGTCTTCCAATGACGCTGGCAATCGCTGGTATGACTGGACTCTACTTCATTTCTGGGAAGAAAGCATTTTGATAAAAGATAAAGATACATATATTTTTAAGGACAAGATAAGGGGATTTAAAAACAAATCCATAGCATGATCCTGACAGACCACAGACACAGCTGCTGAGTGTGGTGTTATGAAAAAGCACCCTGGCACGTGGCCTGTACTAGTTCCCGTGCCTGCCTTCCACGAGGGGCCACACGGGTGTTCCTTAAACAGGCATTGCTTTCCTGTAGAATAGTTCATGTGTAAAATTAAATTCCTCTCCTACAGCGGAGACCAGCATGCCCACTGAGAGGGCTAACTGCAGTTAGGAAGTTCTAGGCCACTCAGAGTCCCTTTGCTTTATTTTCCTCTTACCCCTTCATCCCCCGGAGGTCCCACTAATCAATCGACTGTGTAGATTTCTCATTCTTCGTGAGGGAAAGCTGGTCTTGGCAGATGTGGGAAAAATAAACAAAATACACTGGGCAACTTGAAAGTCAGCCAAGGGCTACCCTATGCAGAAAGTTCAGGCGAGGACAGCTATGCACGAGGCCACCTCGGAGCATCAGAGGGTGTGCAGAGATCAGCGAGGATCTGGAGACATCGGGGGTGGGGTGTGTGTGTGGTTTCCACTGCCCAGTCGTTAAATAAACAGTCACTAAAGTTTATCATGAGGTGAGGAAGCCCATTTTCAGTTTAACACATAAGATGGCATTCGTGCAGAAAAGAACAACCTGAGAGAATAAACTTAACTGCCGAAATGGATGTTAAAGCTTCGTCCTCTTAGCAACTCAGGAGTAAAAATGGAATCTCAATAAGGGCTGTGGAGCTCTCGAGTAAGCAGGAATGGTCATTGTTTGGGAGGAAATATGGAAACACATCTTGTTTTTGTTTTTAGCATGTGGCCAAGATCCCAGACAGAGGAAAAATGGGTTACAGACTCCCTTCCTGGCTGTGGCGTGCAAACACATGAGGGTGCTTCACTAGGTCACCAACATGCGTCCCCCCACCCCGTCCCTGGGCAAGTGCACACAGGCGAAGAGGTGGCACAGAGCTCATCCTGAAGACGCCGACACAACACCTGAAGGACAAGGCCACGTTGCACATGCTCTTTAATTCTTAACACAAATGATTGGACGTAAAATGAATCAGAAGAAAAATAAAACTTTGTACTTCTGATGGAGCTGTTTGGTTCCTGCCTTCTCAGCAGAATGGTTTTGACCCTTACTCAGCCTTCACTGAATAGTAACAGGATTTGAAAGCGGGAATATTTGAGGAAGGTCGCTAAGTGGGCTATTCCCAGGCAGAGAGAATGTGGAGGCTTCACTTGAGATAAACCCAGGAAGGTGGCTGACGTATGCTTGAAAGTACTGAGAAACTTCAGGGCGTTTCTACTTGCTTCTATAAGCGGTGGATAGACAGCCAAGTTTTCCAAAAAAAAGGTAGACACAATTTGGCCCACTCTAGCATGCAGTTAGAAATTTATGTCTGAGAAGAAATACATCTGCAAATTCACAGCCTCCAGCCTTAGTCTCTCAAAAGCATTACAAGGACGAGCATTACAAGCAAAAGCCCAGGTAACAAGCTTCAGGCCAGCTCAGGGCACCAATCGTGTCTTTGTGACCCCTCCAGCTCACCTGTGGTAGGAGATGCATAGAAAGAATGAAAACATAAAATAGGTGTGACAGAGTGGTGGGAAGGAGCAGACACTGCAGGGCCCCAGGAGCATAAAGCACATGGCCCCGAGGGACCGGAAGGGTGCTGGGGTGAGTGTGACGCAGGAGGATGGGGCAGGGAATGTGACATGTGGCTGCAGAGGTGTGTGTGGACCAGGGCACATATGGCCTCCAAGGCCATATAAGGTATTTCATCAACATCTCCATGGTAACGGGAAGCTCCCTGCAAGTGGGAAGGTGCAAGGTATCCTAGGACTTTTCTTAAAGGAGAAACCCTCTTGCTTGGGGAGGGGGCAGGCGGAAAGCCAGAGCATCAGTCCAGGGCAGCTCCTGGTTTGGACCAGGGTGCTAGGAGTGACATGGGAGAATTCTGGGACACCTGAGAGACTTTGCAGACAGATATTTGATGGGATATGGGAACTCCATTGTTGAATGGAAAAATGGTGCCAGAAATTTGAAAGAAAATATTAGAACTTACAAGGATAGATTTGTGTGTGGGACTGGAATAATTACTTTTCAGTTTGTTTGGTGCCTCAGAGAAAACCAGAATGAAAAATCAAGGATCCAGTTGGATGTGTGATCTGGAACAGAGAGTGTGGGTCTGGATTGGGAAGGGAATCGTCTGCAAATAGATGGTCAACGATGGATGGACCAGGAGTGTCCAGAGACAGCCTGGAGTTGGAAGATAAGAAGATGGTGTCAGCCCGGGACTGGAGAAACCCCAGTGTTTTATCGCTGGGGAGAGAAAAACACTCCTTCAGAGGCTGAAAATGGGAAACCAAAGAATGTCAAGAAAACCAGGGAAAGTGTCATGGAAGCTAAAGGAAGAGGGTATTGGGGGCGCACAGTGATCACAGCCTCAGACACCGTGGAACTTGATGGTGGGGAGATGTCCCAGGCATGTTGTGGGCACATCCTGCTGAGAATCACGAGAGTCTTGAAGGAGGAAGGGACACGGGGTCTCAGTTCCACTTCAGGGATCACAGCTCTGGGCTGGGGCAGCTGGGCCATCCGGCCTTTACCTGCCCGACCCCTCAGTAACACGCATGTCAGGAATGCCTGCCAGGACAGACTGTTTTTTAGGCCACTTCTGCTTCACAGACGTTTTGAAGGAGAAGATAGTTTGAATACTTATTGCTATAATTAATTTAAAAATTAGCCTACAAATATGACCTTCAATGGTGTTTTATTTAACTTAAAAGTATAAACATGTGAAATTTATGTAGTTTTAGAAATCGTTCTATTCTTTCTTTCACAACTGAAACTTTATCCAGATTCAAAGCTAATCCCTATTTTTAAAATGTTCTCTTTGCTTTTCCACCACCCACCCAAAATTTTATGGTTAAATTTGAATATATTGATGAATGTGGAAATATATATTAACCGGATTCTTTGGAATTAGTTTAGGGTAGAGCGATTTGTGTTGTGTTACATAAATCAGACAATAAAAATAAATATTAATATTTAAAGATCATCGTGTTTCATTAGACATATAGTCAACTAAAAATGAACAAAAAAACTTGAGAAGCTATGTACCTTTTACACTCCTGTGTTTTTTCCTGTGTGTACCATAAGTTGAGATAGATAAAAAATATTTTTCACATTGTTTAAAACTAAAAGTATATATAACTCCATTTATTTAATTTAACAGATAAAAACTCATCAAGGCATTTGGTGTGTTTAGAATTCAAACAATATGATATAAAGCATATCACTTTTAATAGCTCCTAAAGGATAATACAGAAAAGTAATTCAGACGGTGATGCATATTTTTCTTGTTACCCAACTGTAAGAGGATTTTTGGATATATACACAAAGAGAGACAGATGTTAAAACCAGGGGAAAAACCCCACTACCCTGTCTTACCCACATCCTGATGGTATATGCTTCTCTTCCAGAATAAATTGATTACTGACTTAGTATCTCTAATGCAGAAGATTTACATACTTTATGCCTCATGAAACAGAAAGTATTTATTTGTGTCTGTTTTTCATGGAAAAGAAAAAGATCAAAAGAATTGCATTGAATTAAAATTTATAAAAATATAAGCACTGAAGACCCTTCTGTCTCTAGCCAATTAACTGTAGAACCAGAGTTGAGAAGGCTGTAGGTGGGAACCCTCTGTACTATCATTGCAGCTCTTCTGGAAGCCCAACATCACTTCAAAATAATAAGTGTATAGACATGTACACACATATACCCACATATGGATATATATGTGTATATATATACTCATATGTAGGTATGTGCATACGTGCATACACACATATAAGTGTGTATATCCATTATATGATATATATGAATGCAACTGTGTAATATAGAAAGCACTTCTGTGCTACAAAATTTAAAAATGGACTGAATAACTGAAATAAGATTGTTTTAATAATAAAAAGTATTTTGTAATTATTGACAGTGATTGGAATTTTCTTGTTTTGATATCAGAAGAAAGGAACAACAGAGCTCAGTTGGTAGAAATTAATGAGGACAAAATGAAATGTATACCCCAGTGAGCAGAGAGTCTCAATCAATTCAATTTTACAACCATTGGCTTCAATTCCTAGAACTACAGAGAACAATATCACCTCTTTAGGACATTTGCATCATGATTTATAGAAAAAAAGTAGCACAAACATAGTTATTGCTCTTTTTATATGATAGCACTTTAAATATATAAAGTCAAGTATCATGACTCTCAAAGTTTTCTTATCTAGATTGGAGCTATTAGGCCCAAAGTTTATAGGCCATATTATACCAGACTTCCACAATGTGAAGTTTAATTTCAGAATATGTCACAATTCTACAGCGATAATTCTATGATAAACTTGCTAAAATATGAAATAATCTAATAACTTATTACAAAACCAACTAAATTGTATGAAAGCACGAGGTCCTTTTATTGCACATATTGTTTCAATAATTATCAAAGTCTGCTTCTGTTTTCCCTTCTAATGAATAAATATTCAAATGATACATCAAGTCTTTAAGTTACTAAATAAAGCAGTAACACTTCATTTGGCCATAAAAAGAAGCTTTTTCCCTGAAACTGACTCCAGTTGTCCACCTTAAATCAAGGACAAAGCTTGGCTTTGCTGCTTGCTGTTCACAAAGTCTCTCTTTATATACATGTTCTCCATGCATTTCCAAACACACCTCCATTTTCCCTGTGGGGTAGCAGCAGGTAGTAAAACCAGAAGATTTCATGTTTTTATATTTTACTCACTATTATAAGGTGAACATTTTAGGATGGCATTAAATATTCTTCAAACATGTGATCTTTAAATGGGTCAAGATATTGTGTTTGTGTGTGTGTTATTATATAAGCCAGGCATTCCTTTTTTGATACTGTGGTGTTAAGTTTGCTGAAGCTGCTGTAACAAAGTGCCACAAACTTTGTGGCCTAAAAGTGGCAATTGACTGTCTCACGGTTCTGGAGGGTTTCCAGCTCCTGAATCCTGTCCTCCAACCCACCAATCATGTATTTCCTCAAGTTCTAAGTCCTTTGGTCCAAGAGGATGTGCTTACAGTTGCCTGCAGTGATGTATGGCCCACAGGTGTGCTCTAAGCTCTGTGCACCAGTGTGAACCTATCTTCCCAAAGCCACCCCAGGTGTCCAGGCAACTCACGGGGAATCATAAGCAAGTTTTCTACCATTTTCAAAGATGTCCCTGAATATCTCAATTTGACTGAAGTCACTGATCATTTTAAAATATTACTAACATTTGAGAGTGGATAGCTGTGTCTGGGTAACCTCTATACTTTCTAATGCTCTATAATAGAGGTTAAAAATATAAATCCTACAAAGCTAATCACATCTAAGAACTTACAGATGGGTTTAATTACACAAGTTATACTTAAATCAAGGTATATTTGAAAAAGATTATTTTATTAGAGAATTAGAATTAATTTACTAGAAATTATGTCAACTTAATTTCAGAGACTTTAATAGTTCAAAGAGCACACTAGTAAGTGAACTGAACTTAAGGTCCAATTTTGCTTAATTGTTTGAGATGGGAAATGCATATCTTAAGACATGAAGAATTAGAAAGAAGAAACCTATTTTTTTACCTAGAGTCACTAAAGTTTTTTATGTGATAAATGATGTAAATGACTTTAAAACACACTGTGAAAAAAGTGTGTAGATCATAGAAACTACAATGGGCAAGAACAGGTCTTCCAGGCAGTAGGTTAATAAGACACATTACACTTTAGCATGTGGGGACCAGGGGCCAAAGACAGTGTGATGGATGGGGACTCCCAGGAGTCAGGGGACCCCGGAGGGAGGCACCGTTGTCTCTAGTCACTGTCAGGACCAAGGGACAACAAAGGCCTGCAAACCCATGTTTGTTCAGTAGCTTTCAAACTCCTCCCAAGCCCTCCTTTTCCATTGTTTCCTCCTCTTACTAACGGTCCCCCCACCACCAACAATACCTTGGAAAAAGTAACATTCCATGAAGTACAAAACAAACATAGGAAAGAAACGTTCTGGAAAACATGCAGAATTGAAACACTCCTTCCTGTGGCCATGATGAATGTGGAACAGGGAATTTCCACTGGAATGTTTGTGCTCCGAATCGGGCCAATCCAACATTTTTGGTGGAATTACTGTGTAAACATATACATTTACTGTACTTCTTTCTCAGCCCTCGTGTTAAAATATGACTATCAAGAGGAAGTTTGTTTTAATCTATTGTAAATTCCAGGTCCCTTGAGAATGTGCTAAACATCCTTTTAGACAGATGACTCTTAATTTTTCTCCTGAAAGTAGTTATAAAGAATATATTTATTTTTTGTTTGCAATGGATTGTTGAAAAGAAATGAGGACTTTTTCTTCAGGAGTATCTGTTTTTTGACATTTATTTAACTTTCCCAGCACTATAGTCTAAAAAATTTATATAGCAAATAAGAAATATGTATAATTTAAACATTATAATGATTTCCTAGACTAAATTTAAGTCCTACTGCAAAAATAGATTCTAGAAATTGCTCCTTTAAGGAGTGGAACTGTTAAGAGTCCTAACACTACACAATGATCTATGGTAAACTTGATTATAATTTACATAAGATGATGAAATTTGGGGCTTCGTGAATGCTGGGGATCTAGGTCTATAGCACTGAGCAGGGCACAACATACCTCCCTTCCCTAGGTCCTGGTGGTGAAGTGTAGGCCATGTAGCATCAAGGCACAGACACAGAGAAAGGGTAGAATTAGGTCATGTCAGATGAGGAACAAATAACAAGAACTTGGTGCAGGATTAAGCAAAGATGTGTCTATTCAAGAATAACTTATGACAGCTTTAAGAATGTTTAGACCACTACCTTTTTTCCAAATCACCCAAACCTTCTTTTTTGAAATTGAAAATTCAAATTGTGATTGAAATCCACAATCAATAGCAAAGAAAGATATTTGAGATAAACAAGAATCAGATTCCTGAATAATTCTTAGAAAAACAACCCAGTCCCACTGACTACACACACCACCTCCCTTCCGTCGTTGTCCTTCCGATTTTGCTGGGACGCAAGGCAGGGTAGGGATTCCGTGACCTTACGTGTAACCTGTTAGAATAACGTTCTTTTCTCATGGAGCTAAAAGGCTCTTCTCTTAAACTTCCAAGCATCAGACCAAGTTGTCCAAGTTGACACCATGCAGGGCCAAGGCCCCCTCATGACTGCATTCCGAACTCCCCAGGGTTTGGCTGTCTATCACGTAACACGTGTGATCATTTGTTTTTGAAACTGAACATCTCTATTTCCATCTGTTTCAAGATGCTTCATAAAATTGGTGAGTTTTCTGGAAACATGCTTCAGTAACATATCATTTGGCAAAAAAAGAAGTTTTTTTCTTGAAACTCCATGTGGCCTGTGTCCTCTACTGCTATTTCTCTAAAATAACTCAAAGTAACACCTGCTTCTATAATTTATGAAAACACAAGCAGAAATTCCTAGAGAATAGAAGTATCATTCATCACAGAGAAAGCTTGGATCCCTCATACCGACAATAATAGATTTGAAGGCTCAGGATGATATTTCTGATAAAATCCCCAAAGGGTTGAGAGTTTAGATATTCTAGATGTATTAAAAGCTCAAAAACAAACATATAAACAACAACAACAACAACAAAAACCTGCTCCTTTTTATATTTTCCAAATCTCTTTCCTTTCAACTCTTACAAAATGCTAGCTGAAGGGAAAACAAAACAAAAAAATGTGTTTCTATTCAAGAAATGTTAAAATAAGTATGTAATGATTTCTTGGTCAAAGTTTTCCTTTCCCAAGATAAAAATAATTTGAAGTCACATCTGATAACTATTAATGTTGCTTCCAGACCGTGCATCAGGGTATCCCTGCAATGATTTGGAAACTGTCGGATGAGCTGCGGGGTTCAGGGCCTGAGGAACCAGAAAAAATCCGCCCCCCGGAGGCCTGTGTCGCGTGTGGACCAGCGGAGGGACACACAGGCCCTGCCCACCCCGAGTCTCCGCACCAACTTCTGTCCACCGAATTTCCAGTTGAAAAACTTCGCAATGTGTTCCTTTAAACTAGGTTTCCCCCGTCTTTAACCTTTGACGCACCCTGGGGACCGTGGCCGTGATTTTCTGTTGGACCCCCATCTTACTGTACTGTTTGTCAGTGGTTTTTCAAAACTCTCTCCTGGCTCTTGCTCTCCATCTATCCCTTACCGTAAATATGGGCTACACTTCTTACCCCAAATGAACACTGTTTGCTGTGGACGATACCTGGAAACCATCCTTTGTGCTCATGGGTGAAGCCTGCATCCGTCAGAAGCCGCTTATGTCGCAGGCTCCCAGGTGTGACTGTGGACGAGGCAGTGAGCCTAAAAGTCTAAGAGGAGGAACAGCCTCAGGAGAAATGAAGAAAAGTGTGACAGAAAAGCACAGGCCCCCCCCGCACCCCGCCCCGAGCATCAGCTCGATTCAGGTCATCAGGAGACGCTTCCAGGGAAGCCCTGCAACCTGGAGAAGAGCTGCTGAGGTCCAAGATGAGCCTGGGAGGGAGCTGGGGTCCTGAGATGGGCGGGGCCCTGAGGAGGCCCAGCATCTTCCAGGAAGGAGCCGTGGGGAGGATTCCTGCCGGGAGGAGAAGGAGCAAGGGAGTCTGAAAGCTGCGCTGGGGCAGCACTAATATGTGTGTCATTCAGGTCTTCAGGCTGCTCCCAACATGATACAGATCTCAAGATGTGTGGCTTAAAAGAATTATCTATAAAAGATACGTATGTGGAGAGAGTGATTACAAAGGCTTGCTATCTTACTAATGGCAGAGGAAGACTGGGTAAAACTGTAATATTAATCGAAACAATACATTTTCCATGGCTCTCAGGTTACCGAATTGGCTGAAGGCCAGTCAGCCCTCTCCCTGGCCCGCTTGCTCTCCTCGGTCTCCGGGCCAGCCTCCCCTCTGGAGCCCGTTGGCTCGTCCTGGCCGGTCAAGCTCCTCCGTTGCCAGGACTCCCCTCTCCTCCCTCGGCCTCCCAGTCCACAAGTCTCCACTCTGACTCTGGGTTGGAATCCTTGAGGAGTTTTGTTGTTGTTTTTTTTTTTGAGTGTGTATCAATAGTATATATATATATAAATATATATATTTTTTAACATCTTCATTGGAGTATAAGTGCTTTACATGGTTGTGTTAGTTGCTGCTGTAAAACAAAGTGAATCAGCTATACATATACATATATCCCCATAT
>NC_041223.1:1007630-1009420 GCF_002837175.3 Physeter macrocephalus | reverse complement strand
CTTTTTATGGCTGAGTAATATTCCATTGTATATATGTGCCACATCTTCTTTATCCATTCATCTGATGATGGACACTTAGGTTGCTTCCATGTCCTGGCTATTGTAAACAGAGCTGCAATGAACATTGTGGTACATGACTCTTTTTGAATTATGGTTTTCTCAGTGTATATGCCCAGTAGAGTGATTGCTGGATCATATGGTAGTTCTATTTTTAGTTTTTTGAGGAACCTCCATACTGTTCTCCATAGTGGCTGTATCAATTTACATTCCCACCAATAGTGCAAGAGGGTTCCCTTTTCTCCACACCCTCTCCAGCAGTTAATGTTTTGTAGATTTTTTCATGATGGCCATTCTGACTGGTGTGATGTGACACCTCATTGTAGTTTTGATTTGCATTTCTCTAATGACTAGTGATGTTGAGCATCCTTTCATGTGTTTGTTGGCAATCTGTATGTCTTCTTTGGAGAAATGTCTGTTTAGGTCTTCTGCACATTTTTGGATTGGGTTGTTTGATTTCTTTGATATTGAGCTGCATGTGCTGCTTGTATATTTTGGAGATTAATCCTTTGTCAGTTGCTTAGTTTCCAGCTATTTTCTCCTGTTATGAGGGTTGTCTTTTCGTCTTTTTTATGGTTTCCTTTCCTGGGCAAAAGATTTTAAGTTTCATTAGGTCCCATTTGTTTATTTTTGTTTTTATTTCCATTTCTCTAGGAGGTGGGTCAAAAAGGATCTTGCTGTGATTTATGGCATAGAGTGTTCTGCCTGTGTTTTCCTCCAAGAGTTTTATAGTGTCTGGTCTACAGTTTGGGTCTTTAATCCATTTTGAGTTTATTTTTGTGTATGGTGTTAGGGAGTGTTCTAATTTCATTCTTTTACATGTAGCTGTCCAGTTTTTCCAGCACCAATTATTGAAGAGGCTGTCTTTTCTCCATTGTATATTCTTGCCTCCTTTATCAAAGATAAAGTGATCATATGTGTGTGGGTTTATCTTTGGGCTTTCTATCCTGTTCCATGTATTTCTGTTTTTGTGTCAGTACCATACTGTCTTGATTACTTTAACTTTGTAGTAGAGTCTGAAGTCAGGGAGCCTGTTTCCTCTAGCTCCATTTTTCTTTCTCAGGATTGCTTTGGCTATTTGGCGTCTTTTGTGTGTCCATACAATTGTGAAATTTTTTGTTCTAGTTCTGTGAAAAATGCCATTGGTAGTTTGATAGGGATTGCATTGAATTGGTAGATTGCTTTGAGTAGTATAGTCATTTTCACAATGTTAATTCTTCCAATCCAAGACCATGGTATATCTCTCCATCTGTTTGTATCACCTTTAATTGCTTTCATCAGTGTCTTATAGTTTTCTGCATACAGGTCTTTTGTCTCCTTAGGTAGGTTTATTCCTAGGTATTTTATCCTTTTTGTTGCAGTGGTAAATGGGAGTGTTTCCTTAATTTCTCTTTCAGATATTTCATCATTATTGTAAAGGAATGCAAGAGATTTCTGTGCATTAATTTTGTATCCTGCTACTTTACCAAATTCATCAATTAGTCCTAGGAGTTTTCTGGTAGCATCTTTAGGATTCTCTATGTATAGTATCATGTCATCTGCAAACAGTGACAGTTTTACTTCTTCTTTTCCAGTTTGGATTCCTTTTATTTCTTTTTTGCCTCTGATTGCTGTGGCTAAAACTTCCAAAACTATGTTGAATAATAGTGGTGAGAGTGGGCAACCTTGTCTTGTTCCTGATCTTAGTGGAAATGGTTTCAGTTTTTCACCATTGAGGATGATATTGGCTGTGG
>NC_041223.1:955263-1007437 GCF_002837175.3 Physeter macrocephalus | reverse complement strand
ATTCTTTTTGTTGCAATGTAAATGGGAGTGTTTCCTTAATTTCTCTTTCAGATTTTTCATCATTAGTGTATAGGAATGCAAGAGATTTCTGTGCATTAATTTTGTATCCTGCTACTTTACCAAATTCATTGATTAGCTGTAGTAGTTTTCTGGTAGCATCTTTAGGATTCTCTATGTAGAGTATCATGTCATCTGCAAACAGTGACAGTTTTATTTCTTCTTTCCTATTTGGATTCGTTTTATTTCTTTTTCTTCTCTGATCACTGTGGCTAAAACTTCCAAAACTATGTTGAGTAATAGTGGTGAGAGTGGGCAACCTTGTCTTGTTCCTGATCTCGGTGGAAATGGTTTCAGTTTTCCACCACTGAGAACGATGTTGGCTGTGGGTTTGTCATATATGGCCTTTATTATGTTGAGGTAAGTTCCCTCTGTGCCTACACTCTGGAGGGTTTTTGTCATAAATGGGTGTTGAATTTTGTCAAAAGCTTTCTCTGCATCTATTGAGATGATCATATGGTTTTTCTCCTTCAGTTTGTTGATATGGTGTATCACGTTGATTGATTTGCGTATATTGAAGAATCCTTGCATTCCTGGGATAAACCCCACTTGATCATGGTGTATGATCCTTTTAATGTGCTGTTGGATTCTGTTTGCTAGTATTTTGTTGAGGATTTTTGCGTCTATGTTCATCAGTGATATTGGCCTGTAGTTTTCTTTCTTTGTGACATCTTCGTCTGGTTTTGGTATCAGGGTGATGGTGGCCTCCTAGAGTGAGTTTGGGAGTGTTCCTCCCTCTGCTATATTTTAGAAAACTTTGAGAGGATAGGTGTTAGCTCTTCTCTAAATGTTTGATAGAATTTGACTGTGAAGGCATCTGGTCCTGGGCTTTTGTTTGTTGGAAGATTTTTAATCACAGTTTCAATTTCAATTCTTGTGATTGGTCTGTTTAAATTTTCTGTTTCTTCCTGGTTCAGTCTCAGACCGTTGTGCTTTTCTAAGAATGTGTCCATTTCTTCCAGATTGTCCATTTTATTGGCATATAGTTGCTTGTAGTTTAGGTGTAAGGATAGGTTGTTTATTTGAGATGTTTCTTGTTTCCTGAGGTAGGATTGTATTGCTATAAACTTGCCTCTTAGAACTGCTTTTGCTGTATCCCATAGGTTTTGGGTCATCATGTTTTCATTGTCATTTGTTTCTAGGTATTTTTTGATTTCCTCTTTGATTTCTTCAGTGATCCCTTGGTTACTTAGTAGTGTATTGTATAGCCTCCATGTGTTTGTTCTTTACAGATTTTTTTCCTGTAATTGATATCTAGTCTCAGTGTTGTGGTCAGAAAAGACACTTGATATGATTTCAATTTTCTTAAATTTACCAAGGCTTGATTTGTGACCCAAGATATGATCTATCCTGGAGAATGTTCCATGAGCACTTGAGAAGAAAGTGTAATCTGCTGTTTTTGGGTGGAATGTCCTATAAATATCAATTAAATCTCTCCTGTTTAATGTATCATTTAAAGTTTGTGTTTCCTTATTTTTTCATTTCGGATCATCTGTCACTGGTGAAAATGGGGTGTTAAAGTACCCTACTATGATTGTGTTACTGTTGATTTCTCCTTTTATGGCTGTTAGCATTTGCCTTATGTATTGAGGTGCTCCTATGTTGGGTGTATAAATATTTACAATTGTTATATCTTCTTCGTGGATTGATCCCTTGATCATTATGTAGCGTCCTTCTTTGTCTCTGTAATAGTATTTATTTTAAAATCTATTTTGTCTGATATGAGAATTGCTACTACTGCTTTCTTTTGATTTCCATTTGCATGGAGTATCTTTTTCCAACCCCTCACTTTCAGTCTGTATGTTTCCCTAGGTCTGAAGTGGGTCTCTTGTAGACAGCATATATATGGGTCTTGTTTTTATCTTGGTTGTAGGTTTTTCCCTTTCATTGCTTTAAATATGTCTTGCCACCTCCTTCTGGCTTGCAGAGTTTCTGCTGAAAGATCAGCTGTTAACCTTTTGGGGATTCCCTTGTATGTTAATTGTTGCTTTTCACTTTCTGCCTTCAGTATTTTTTCTTTGTATTTAATTTTTGATAGTTTGATTAATATGTGCCTTGGTGTGTTTCTCCTTGAATTTATCCTGTATGGGACTCTCTGTGCTTCCTGGACTTGATTGACTATTTCCTTTCCCATGTTAGGGAAGTTTTCAACTATAATCTCTTTTAATATTTTCTCAGTCCCTTTTTTTTCTCTTCTTCTTCTGGGACCCCTATAATTCGAATGTTGGTGCATTTAATGTTATCCCAGATGTCTCTGAGATTGTCCTCAATTCTTTTCATTCGTTTTTCTTTATTCTGCCCTGCAGTAGTTATTTCCACTATTTTTTCTTCCAGATCACTTATCCATTCTTCTGCCTCAGTTATTCTGCTATTGATTCCTTCTAGAGAATTTTTACTTTCATTTATTGTGTTGTTCATCATTGTTTGTTTGCTCTTTAGTTCTTCTAGGTCCTTGTTAAATGTTTCTTGTATTTTCTCCATTCTATTTCCAAGATTTTGGATCATCTTTACTATCATTACTCTGAATTCTTTTTCAGGTAGACTTCCTATTTCCTCTTCATTTGTTTGGTCTGGTGGGTTTTTACCTTGCTCCTTCATCTGCTATGTATTTCTCTGTCTTCTCATTTTGTTTAACTTACTGTGCGTGGGGTCTCCTTTTCACAGGCTGCAAGTTCATAGTTCCCGTTTTTTTGGTGTCTGCTCCCAGTGGGTAAGGTTGGTTCAGTTGGTTGTGTGGGCTTCCTGGTGGAGGGGACTCATGCCTGTGTTCTGGTGGATGAGGCTGGATTTTGTCTTTCTGGTGGGCAGGAGTATGTCCAGTGGTGTGTTTTGGGGTGTCTGTGACCTTATTATGATTTTAGGCAGCCTCTCTGCTAATGGGTGGGTTTGTGTTCCTGTCTTGCTAGTTGTTTGGCATAGGGTGTCCTTCACTGTAGCTTTCTGGTCATTGAGTGGAGCTGGGTATTAGCATTGAGATGGAGATCTCTAGGAGAGTTTTCGCTGTTTGATATTACGTGGAGCTGATGGTCTCTTGTGGTCCAGTGTCCTGAACTCAGCTGTCCCACCTCAGAGACTCAGGCTTGACACCCAGCCAGGGCACCAAGACATTGTCAGCCACTTGGCTCAGAAGAAAAGGGAGAAAAATGAGAAAGAAAGAAAGAAAAAATAAATAAATAAAATAAAGTTATTAAAATAGAAAAAAATTATTAAAAATAAAAGAATAAAAAAGCAATAAAAAAAGAAAGGGAGAAAGAAAGAAGAGAGCAACCAAACCAAAAAACAAATCCACCAATGATAACAAGTGCTAAAAACTGTACTAAAAAAAACAAAAAAATGGAAAGTCAGAACCCTAGGACAAATGGCAAAACTCACAAAAGGAGAAAAAAATACATATATATATAAATAATCAATAAACAAATCTACCAATGATAATAAGCTCTAAATACTAAACTAAGATAAACTTAAAACCAGAAACAAATTAGATGCAGAAAGCAAACCCCAAGTCTTCAGTTGCTCCAAAAGCCCACGGCCTCAATTTTGGGATGAATTCAGGTATTCCACAGATGCAGGGTACATCAAGTTGATTTTGGAGATTTAATCTGCTGATTCTGAGGCTGCTGGGAAAAATTTCCCTTTCCCTTCTTTGTTCACATAGCTCCCAGGGTTCAGTTTTGGATTTGGCCCCGCCTCTGCATGTAGGTCGCCTGAGGGCATCTGTTCCCACCCAGACAGGACGGGGTTAAAGGAGCAGCTGATTAGGGCGCTCTGACTCACTCAGGCTGGGAGGAAGGAGGGGTACAGAATGTGGGGTGAGACTGTGGTGGCAGAGGCCAGCGTGACGTTGCACCAGTCTGAGGCACACTGTGTGTTCTCCCAGAGAAGTTGTCCCTGGATCACGGGACGCTGGCAGTGGCGGGCTGCACAGGTTCCCATGAGGGGGTTGTGGATAGTGACCTGTGCTTGCACACAGGTTTCTTGGTGGTGGCAGCAGCAGCCTTAGCGTTTTATGCCCGTCCCTGGTGTCCACGCTGGTAGCCACAGCTCATGCCCATCTCTGGAGCTCATTTAGGTGGCGCTCTGAATCCCCTCTCCTCGCGCACACTGAAACAATTGTCTCTTGCTTCTTCAGCAGCTCCAGACATTTTCCCAGACTCCCTTCCGGCCAGCCGTGGCGCACTAGCCCCTTCAGGCTGTTTTCATGCCACCAACCCCAGTCCTCTCCCTGGGATCTGACCTCCGAAGCCCGAGCCTCAGCTCGCAGCCCTGACCCACCCCGGCGGGTGAGCAGACAAGACTCTCGGGCTGGTGAGTGCTGGTCGGCACCGATCCTCTGTGTGGGAATCTCTCCACTTTGCCCTCCACACTCTGTGGCTGCGCTCTCCTCCGCGGCTCCGAGGCTCCCCCCTCCGCCACTCGCAGTCTCCTCCCGCGAAGGGGCTCCTAGTGTGTGAAAACCTTTCCTCCTTCACAGCTCCCTCCCACTGGTGTAGGTCCCACCCCTATTCTTTTGTCTCTGTTTATTCTTTTTTCTTTTGCCCTACCCAGGTACGTGGGGAGTTTCTTGCCTTTTGGAAGGTCTGAGGTCTTCTGTCAGTGTTCAGTAGGTGTTCTGTAGGAGTTGTTCCACGTGTAGGTGTATTTCTGATGTATTTGTGGGGAGGAAGGTAATCTCCACTTCTTACTCCTCCGCCATCTTGAAAGCACCCCCACACACACCTTGAGGAGATTAAAATGTATTAGTATCCACACTGCCCCATTGTTTTCTGTACCTCTTACATTCTTGACTTATTTTGTTCATAGCACTTTTCACCATCTGAAACTACTTAAAATAATTCCAAAAGAGCAGAAACTCTGTCTGTCTGTCTGTCTGTCTTCCAGTCCACCCCCACTAGGTCCTTGAATGGACTTGATATAAATATACACGTGCTGAGAATCTGTTGAAGGAAGGGACATTTTTCTCTACTCGTATACTGTGGACCATCCTGTAGAAACAGAACCGGGCTCTGCTGACAGGTGGCCTTGCATTCCCCTGTGACCTTCTCCCCTACAGTTTTGCTACAGTTTTCAGGTAGGTTCACTGTGGTTGTTGTGTATGTTTGGTGGATTGCTGCTTTCATGAGATGCTAGGAGAAAACCGTGTCTGATGGCAAAATACATGGGGAAACAGTGCAAACTATACTTCTCTTGACCTTTGGAAGACGTGCAAAGAAAATATTTTAAAAAACAAAAACCAAAACCTCTGTTAAACTTACTTCTCAATTATTGATATTTTGAACACCAATGCTTTTTCAGGTAATATCACTTAGCAATCAGCAGAGTTAGAACCTCAAAGAATACACTTTCGAAGGCACCATTCAAGATCAGCCTATGGCAGATGGTCAGGGTGCAAGAGAAGAAACAGGAGATGGTCATTAGGAAGGTCTGGTTGTTTGGGGGGACAGTGTTCCTGCATCATCCACCAGAAGCTCCTGGTCACTTAAATTATGTGGAGAAGAAGCACCATGTCCCTTGAGGAGAAGAACTGCCTGCGGTCAGAACCCAACCATCACGGAGCTGGAGGTCAGTCAGATGTTAATGTGGTGCTTAGTTGGGCAGATGGACCAGTTTGAAAAGCCAAGATTACTGAAAAGACAAAATAATACAAAAAACAAAATGAAAAGGTCATGTTGTCAGTGAAACCATTAGCTTTGTCTTCCTGCAGACAAGAGTAGAGTTCTTGCAAGGACGACTCTGCCTCACATGGGAAGCCCCTCAAATCTCCTTTCACGTTCACATCACTTTCCACAGACATTTTCATTATCAACCCAATAAAATCTTGTCCTGTTGTATTTTTAACAAGTATATTGTGGTGTAATTGATATACAATGAATTGTATATATTTGAAGTGTACAATTTGCTGTTTTAACATAGAACATGCTCCCATGAAACTATCACCACAATCAAAGTAATGAATATGTCCACCTCCTTCCAAAACATGCTTGTGTTTTGACAATTTCTCCCGCCCACTTTCCCTGCTCCTGAGGAACCCACGGATCAGTTTCTTTTGCTAAAAAATGGTTTGTATTTTATGCAAACAGAATTACATAGTATGGACTCTTTTAGTCTTGCTTCTTTCACTGTTTTTCCATGTAATTATTGTAAGATTCATCAGTGTAGTGGCATGCATTAATAGTTCATTTACTTTCATTTCTGATGAACATTCCACTCTATGGTTGTATAACACTGATCCATTCAGCTGTTGATGGATATTAAGGTTGTTTCTAGTATTTGGCTATTATTACAAATAAAGTAGCTATGAACGTTGTATGCAAGTTTTTGTGCAGATATAGGCTTGCATTTCTCCAGGTTAAATACCTAGGATGGAGTATATAGTAGGTTGTATGTATTAGTTTTTAAGAAGTTTCCAAACTGTTTTCCAAAGTGGTTGTGCTATTGTACATTCCCACCAGCTTATGTGAGAGTTCCAGGTCCTCCGCGTCCTGGTCAACACTTGGTGTGGTTGGTCTATTTGACTTTAGCATTTTATAGGAGTGTAGTGGGGGTGTAGTGTTCTCTCCTAGTAGATTTAATTTGCCTTGCCTTGATGATTAATGATGCTGAATATCATTAAGATCCTGATTTGAAATACATATATTCTCTTTGGTGAAGCATCTGCTCAAATATTTTGTCCATTTTTGTTGTTTTTTTTGTTTGTTTTTGAATTAATGAGTTTTTAATGTTCTATATATTCTGAATACAAGTGCTGATAAGATATATAATTTGAAAATATTTTATCTTGTTATTTCATTCCCTTGATATTGTCTTTCAAAGAGAAGAAGTTTTCATTTGATGGAGTCTATTTTTTTGTGTGTTGTATCTAAAAACTGTTCTTTAACCCAAGGTTATAATGATTTTCTCCTGTTTCCTTCAAGATTTATAGTCATAGTTTTAACATTTAGTTCTAACCAAAAATGACAACAATATATCCCCTGCATAAATAATTGTTTGAAGCTTTCTCAACTGTAATGTTTGCTATTTTTTACATTTAAAACATAGAAAATTAAAATAATTTGAGATTTAGAATTAAGTTTTTAGAAATATAAAATACTGCTGTTTTCACAAATCTGTCTCTCATAACCTTTTTTCTTTTTTACTTTGTCATTGTAGAGTAATCCACTTCCATTCCCAAGACTCAGTGTGGTCATTCTGCTGACCTCCTTGGGAAACTTCTATCAATGTTATCACCGCTATCACTGATATTAGTACATGTTTCCTTGGTCCGTCTTCCATGTACCCCGGCACCCTATATTTTCCTCTATTACAGCACTTGTAATCAGGGGAAATATTAGGCTATTTGCCAACCAGTAGGGCAAGAACAACAACCACTCAGACTGTATTGTCTGTAATGTCGAGTTTGGTTGTACTGCAAACTCCTGGCTCAATTCTGGCCCTTCATCTAAGTCTGTACGCTAAGAATTTAGTTGTACAAATGAGTGTCCTTGAGTTCTCAGAAAGCAGAAACAGAAACTTATCTTCTTTGTATCTCTCATGCTGAACCAATATCTCAAATATGTGGGCATTCAGTAAATATTTGCTGAATAAATGAATTAATAAATATCATGCTTCCAAGGAGTCAAGTTTGATGTACTCACATTTAGATTTATCTTGAAAACTCTCCATTAATAAAATGTTCATGCCTTTTATTCATTCATTAGCTGACTATGCAGCCTTATTTATTTTGAAACTATCTCTTCATTCAGCAACCACTTTATCAGGAATAACGACCAAATGTATAACAACTCATAGTCTCCATCCATGGAGAGCATAATGTTTACCTTGGAGACATTTTGTGTTTGAAAGAAATATCAAAAAGCTTTATATTAAATTATAAATTCTAAATTGTATGTAATGTGTACTTAAAATAGTCCATGGGTGCACCAGTTCACTGATTCCTCTCATCCTGCAAGGTAGCCCCATGGGGAATAGGACAGCCAGAGACCCCAGGATGATGGACTCTGGCCACCAACAGCTAGTCCATGAACTCCAATGATGTTGTTAAAATATTATCTTTTTATCTGTGCCATGGCCTGAATAAGTTTGGGAAGCACTGCCACTAATAACCCAAGACCATGCACAGTTGGGATAAAAATGGTTTACACGTTAGGGCACTCTGCTTGGAGGCAATAGAAATTGACTCGTTACTTTTTAAAAAGTAATGCATTTGTAGACTATCAGGAGCTCTCAGAACTGATGGTTCAGGAATCAGGAACATATAGGACTTCTGTAAGATAGAAACCAGGAGAAGAAAGTCACAGTAAGAGGAGGTTGGTTAGAGCGCTACACCTACGATAAAGGAATTCAAACCACTTCATGGATGCCAGGTCTTTCTGCTCAAAAGTCAAATTCCAGGGAGAGAGTGTGCACCTGGCTGACCTTATGTCTGGATTCAGCTTTCTGGAAGTTATCTCCAAAGAACTGATCTGAGGGAAGGAGCCTCCTTGGGACCTTTCAGCTTCTGTAGAAGTGAGAGCAATGACTTGGTTCTACAAACTCACCCAGAATGTGAAGACACTGAAGTGCCCTGGGAGACAAGAAACAAACGCTGAGTGATAAAGAAGGCCAGTGTTCACAGCGAAGGGAAAGTCAAGAATGTGGTCTCTTAATATGGAAGTGACATGAATCCCACTCAATAGGCAAACAGAGGTGAGGCCATTTTCCTGGAGCGGGGAGAAATGCATGGGTGAGGCAAAGAGGGGTTGCAGCTGCCAGGGTGTTTTCACCGTGACATCTGCCCACCTCGGCTCACTGGCTGACCCCGACTGTTTTGGCAAATTAAGTGTATCCACCTCATCCCTCAACATTCCACGGGCATCCTCCCAGAGCTGGAGTTTCCATTCCAAAGGAAAGAATTTTCTAGGCAAAAAATGACCCACCTTCCGAAGAGAGCATGTTCAAAAGTAGTAACTAAGGAAGACTAAAAAAAGTCTCGTAGGGATATAGCTGGAAAGTTCTCATGGAAAACTAAATTGGGCTCATATAGTGGAAATTGGTCACCTGTGATATTTAAAAATTAAGCTGAGCTGTCTGAGTGTACATTTCAGAAATGCAGCTGGAGCTGCCTAGTAAAAATATTTAAAACATTGTCACATTCTCAAACCATCTCTATAAATCAACAGCGTATTCTTCACTCATCTTTCATACATATGTTCTAAGTTTTAAGGAAACTTATGGACTTTGAACAACTTTTTAAAAATATCTTGGTGTTAAATACTAATTTATTTTTCTCTAGTAAGATTCTCCACAGTGTAAGACAATATTAATACACACAGAGAAAACTTATGTACAATTTAAATTAGCATTAAGTGCAAAAAACTGGCAAATTATATACAGAATGGCCCTCTTTCATTAGCTAACATAAATGTAAGAAATACTAGCTGTGAATAGCCATGATTTGTGTTTTTTGTTTCTTTATGAGACAAAAAAATGTAAAAACATATTTCTCCTGTGAAAGGAAAAGGTGAAAGTCATTACTTCCTGATCATCACATAGAAATAGTTCGGAGGCGTGTCATGGGGCTGCTCGGTGAGTTAGGGTCCAGATGTCTCTCCTGTGCCCCTTCGTTATCTGAGTTGGCATTATAAAGTAAGGAGAATAATATTTTGTGGAGATTATAAAAGATGATTTTATAAAATCATGATGGAAGTTTTTCTCATTGAATTGAGTTGAGAACCTGTGAAAATGGGCCCCTTTGGCATAAAGAGTAATTTGTCCCTAATATGAAGTGTGTGACTGTACCCAAAGGCTAAAATCCCAGACTTTTAACCAAAGTATGAGCAAAAAGCAGTGTTATATATATAAGCATGAGTTTTTATATCTAACACCAAACATACGATCCATAAATGGAAAAAATAAATTTGCTTCATCAAAACTCAAAACCTTTGCAAAAGACACTGTTAAGAAAATGTAAAAAGATTATATGGGGGAAAATATCTGCAAATCACTTATATGACAAAGGACTTATATACACAATATATAAAAAACTCCCTAAACTCAACAATGAGAAAACAATCCCATAAAAAAGTTGTTGAATGATTTAAACAGAGGCTTCACTTCAGAAGATAGACAGGTAGAAAATAAGACATTACAAGATGGTACATTTTATTGGTCATTAGGCAAACAGAGATTTAAAGTACCATGAGATACACCACACGCCCGTCAGGACAGCAAACACGCAGTCACACGCTCACACCATCCAGGGCTGGGCAGGAGACTGTGTTATAGGAAACGCATAGATCAGAAACAAACCTACACTCTAGAACCCTTGTACACTGCTGGTGAGAAAATAAAAGGTACAGCCACTCTGGAAACACTTTGACATTTTCTTACAAAATTAAATACACACTTTTAGATGGTGCAGCCATGTCACTTCTATTTACACTATAGGAATAAAAACCTACAGTCATACAAAACCCTGGATATGATTTTTTATAGAAGCTTTATTCATGACCACTAAAAACTAGAAAGCACTCAAATGTTCTTAAATGGGTGAATGGAATACAGCTCAGTAATAAAAAATAATGCATTAGTGATACACAGCAGGCATGAATAAGTGTGTTGCAGCAGGTGAAAGACGCCCAAGTCAAAAGGTTAGGCTGTGTGATTCCATTGTTATGGCATTCTGAAAAAGAAAGAATGCTGGGAATGGAGAAAAAAGTCAGGAGTTCTCTAGGCTGGGGGTTGATTAGGTATGATGTGTCAGCAGGAGGAAATCCTTGGGTTGTGGTGATGGGTGCGTGGCTTCATGCCTGTCAAAGCTCACAGAGCAGTACACGAAAAAAGATAATCTTACTGCCTGCAAGTAAAACAATAAATTCAAAAAAATAAATGGTGTAGAATCGTACGTAATCTGGCCTGAGTCCCCCACACTGCCCCCTTCTCTAAGGTGAACTGATCATGCAGAGCCACAGACTCTCTGGCTGATTCCATCAGTTTTCCAGCTCTCAGGGGAAATGATGATGTTATTAGTGTTAAAAGCAACATTAGATTCCAGGCTGATTGACCAAATAAATAAATAAGTAACTGAAATTGCATGAAGTAGGAGCTCTGAACCCCTTATTAGGTCTACCCCAGTCAGGCGTGGGGGGCATCTTTCCTAACAGAGGGTCGCAGTGTGGGATGGTCTCAAATGGGGAAACGTCGGCCACCGTGTCTCCACGTGTGGATGGTCAGGATCCTGCACAGGGTAGAGACTCCTTCTAGCTCCACCCCCAACACCCCACCTTCTGTCACTCTGGCCCAAACGCCCCATCCCAAGAGGCCATGCACTGACCCTGATGCCACAGGCCCACGAAGCCTGTCTCCTGTGGCTTCTCTTCCAGGAGATAGATGCCCCCTCAGTGCTGGGATAAGAAGGGAACATTGGATCAGAGGTGCTGCTTCCTATGTGACTGCTGGAATGGTTCTGGTACTTTCCATGTCTGGGATGTGGCTGGTGCTGGGGCAATTGGGTTACTCAAAAATAACCTCACATGACTTTCAGCTGAGCTTTCTCTTCTTTGTGCAGAATTAAAGTGACAACTAACACCCGCCCCCGGGACAGGCCGAGGTGACCCTCTGTGTGATTCCCAACTGTACCCCAACGAGAAAGAGCAGTTAAAGTGGAGGCCCAGGAATCAGGAGTTGTGAAAGGCCACCCCGCACCATGCTCTCACCAGGACCAGGTTGTTTACACTCAAGAGTGTGTCCCAAATCAAGAGCTCTGACCCAGCCAGTTGTCCCTGACACGTGGGACCTCCTCTCGCAGGGTCCTGCCTCCTTTGGTGACCTGAGTGCCATCTGAACCGGTGGGGCAGTGTCACCGGGTGGGCGTAGGTGAGAAGCTCAGCACAAGCCCGTGTGGACAGCACAGCATAAGGACTCATTGCTCAGAAACAGTCGACAAACACAGCTCAGCACGCTTTGACAAAGTCTGATCCTATTTCTACCAGCCCTGGGTTACCAGACAGTAAGTATGCTGGATGTGCTCATCCCTGGCATAATTATCTACCCAGCAATAGTTACCCAGACGTCCATTGATTCCTCCTTTTAAGCACTTGTTGTAGCAACTATGTATAAGACACTTGCAGAAGAACCGAGCAAAGGGGTAAAAGACAGTTTCTGAAGTGAATTAAAATAGAGCACGTGGCATGCCGTGACTAGACATGTTGAGAGGCCACAGAGGCAGGGGAGGGCCCTAACCTAGGAAGGTGGGGCTTGAGTAGGTGAGGGCCCTACCTAACCTAGGCAGGGAGGGCTCAGGTGGGGCTCAAATAGATAAGGAGAGTCAGTCCTTCAAGAATAGGCAGGAGCTGCCCTGGAATCTGGGTAGATCACATTCACACCCCACTTGGATCTTCTAGCTAAAGACCTTCCCAAATAGACCATCACACGTGGCAAATCTCACACATCAATGCCTTCATCTGAAATTGGCCTGGACCACCAGCAATTCCTACCCCACCCAGCACCCTGCTTCTCAGAGCCCTTGAGGCGCATCACCCATCGACAAAAGGGAGCAGCTGCTGGCCCCTAAATGGCAGGTGGGCGTTGATCATGATGGAGGTGATGGAGGTGATGATGTTTCTGTTCACGCGTCGGTACATATGGGCTGAGTTTAATTAACCAGCTAATTCATTATATTTGCATGCACCTTACCCCCTCTGCCCAAACCAACATGCCGGTACGTATTTTTTCTTACTCCAAGACTTTCAAACATCACTACCTACAAAACTACAGAACTACAAAACTAGAAATACTAGTTTTGTAGTTCCACAAATCCACAAAACTATTTCTGAACACAAATGCAAACTTTTCCATAAAGTATAAGCAGTCCTAGAATGTTAGTCTTAAATGCCTGTGAGGTGAAACAGCTTCTCTATGGAATTACACTTTAATTTAGGAAATATTTCTGCATTTCTTTTCCTGCTGTGTACTGTGGAGAGAAAATAAAAGCATAATTTGTGTGTTTTTAATCAGTGGGGCTCAGAAATGTGTGGGGGAATAAATATACATTAATTTAAAAACTGAATTTGTGCATGGTTTGTCAATAAATGAATAAAAGTGCACTATAGCATGGGCCTGAGACTGGAATCCTCGACTGAGGTGATGTCGTGCTGAATAAGCCCTCTCTTGGATACTTTTTTTAAGCCGCATAAGTAGATAATCGGCAATTTAAAAATATACATTGTGCTTATCCCATTTTTAAATGATACACAAAATCATGGAACATGAATAAAGAAATAAATCTTAAGCTATATCACTAGGAGCAAAGATCCCAGGCTTGTATTTTATGGCAGTTGTGGTCTCTGAAATACTGAAATCACTGAAATAAACAAGGAAAAGTGGTCTCCAAACATAAATCTGATAGCAGATTCTCCATAAAGACAAACGTTCACTTTGTTCCGGGGTCAGTGATCTACAGGTGTCCGAGTAACTCTGCACACCGTGCAGTGGTGACCTGGAGGCCTTTTCTCTGAAGAAGGGAAGTGCTCCTTCTGTGTTGGACCAAGAGCAGATCCCTGGGATTCTGCACCTCAGGAAGCACAGACCATGTAATGAATGCAGTGTGGCTGCCCGGGAGGAGAGACAAAAACCACCGCCAGCAGCCCACTTCTTCAACATCTTAGGCAGAAACTGATATGTAAACAGGATATTTTTTAAAGCAACTGGCCTCAGAATTGTTTATTTCATTCTCATAAAAGTGGAAGGATCATCTATTTCATCAAAACACAAAGGGATAATTTTCCTCCTTCAGAAATGAAATAACAGAGAAACACTATTCACCGTGGCAGGAGCAGCCTGTCTTTCCTCATTTCCTGCGTTGACCACCATCGGTCCACGTGGCCGTGGGTGGTGGGGGGCGGTCTGGGTTTCCTGGCAAAGAGTCAGGACAGCACATGGTGCAGCTCAGTAGATGTTTCTCTCTGGATACAATCCAAAAGGAAAGGGATTTCAGATTTAGAGAAGAGGTGGTCAAAGGATTCCAAAATTAAGTCTTCAATATAACCTACAGCTTTCCATGCTTTTAACATCATCAGAAATATGACGGGCGTTACATAAACGTCCCCGAGTCCTTTTCCACACCAACAGCACATGTCGCTCGGCTCTGCTGAGGTTCATTATCCTAATCGACAGCTTTTCATTCTTCCTGTGCAGACAGAGCCTCCATTTCCCTGGCACATCCAGCAGGATGTGCTCATCCTTCCAGCTCTCCACGTTCTCAGGCCTGAGGCCGTGTGACGTCCCTTGCCTTGTTCTTTCTCAACAGCTTCCAGACAGTCAGCCGCAATGTCTTAGAGCATTTACCACTTCTCTCAAAACCAGCCCGATCTCTCCAGGATCTTATGTGTCAAGCAGCTTAGGCCTTGGGGACAGAGAGAGCAGAGGGTGAGTGCCAGCAGGGCCACAGGAGGAGGGAGAAGGTGAAGGCCAAGTTGAGGAGCAGCCTTATTCAGGACTCAAGCAGGGCAGCTTCTAAAGCAATGGGTGGGGACCAGCCCTAAAGCAGCCCATGGCACTGGAGTCCACCTCGGCCAACCTTTCATAGCTTTTCCAGTTTAAAAAGGTGTTAAGATGGGATCAGGGCCAAGTGAAGGCCCATGGGAGGTACAGTAAAGATGCAGGGCCGAGACAAGTGAGTGTGGACCATGGAGGGAACTTTGGGTAGAAAGCCTCTGCCTAACCCTAGAAAATATGGATCATCCTCTATTTATTTATTTCACAAGAATTTACCCAGTGTGTACTATCGGCCAAGTGCAATACTACGTTTGGAATCCGTTTGTGAGCAGGTACAGATGTAATCCCTGCCTGAGTGGAGAACTTGATGAGAGAGGCAGAGACAGAGGGAGAGACAGAGACAGAAGAACAGAGAGATAGGGGTGGGAGAGACGGGGAACCATTAATTTGGTTTGGCCATGGTGACCCTGATGCCTCTTGGGGATAATGTGCCCTTCTGAGTACAGCATTACCCACTCTGGACACGAGTCTCCTCTGCCTGGTGGGGGGTTACAGGGACGCCCTCTGGCGGTTTGGAGTTTGCTGATGAAACGTGACTAAGGCAGAAATCCATCCCCTCCAGACTCCCAAATGAGCGCTCGGCGTGTCGTGGATGTTGGTGGGCTTTTAGTGTTCTGCTAGCTTCTCTTGGAAACGTGTTTTTAACAGAAAAGATGTTGATGTTAAATGCTTACAAAGTGAAAGCAAAAGTGTGAATCCGTGTGTTCGCCATTCACCCTGAGTGCTGATCCATTCTGCTAGGAATCAGTTATAGATTGATGTCACAGGAAGTTAAAAGTCCAGAGAATCCAGTGAAACCTTTTTAAAGCATCTTAGTATCTAATTCTTCCTCTAGCAGGCATTTACTGGAAAATGAGCTCATTTAGGCCTCTATTAGGGTGCTTCTCAAAGCATCATATTTCTCTTTACCTGAATTAATTCACTTACCAAATATTTATTGAGCACTGCTGTATGCCAGACTCTAATGTAGGTCTGGGGGATACAGCAAGGAGGGAAGAAAGAGAAACAAACACGCCCTCCCTCATGGAAACTTGTACCCTAAAGGAGGAGGAAGGGAGAGATGATAAAACGCAGGTACGGTGAACAGTGAACGGTGAAGTGCGTCAGAGGATGATTAGAGTGACACCAATGCGGAAGAAACAGTGAGGGGTGGGCAGGATGGCGGGGGTGGAGGAGGGCAGGTGTAAGCTTAAAACGTTAGGTCTGTTGAAGATGACATGTGCAGAGAACTTGGAGGAGTGAGGAAACTGGCCGTGCATTTGTCTTAGGTGAGAAGATTCCAGGAGGAGGGGGTACAGCGTGGAGGTCCTAAGTCAAGAACGTCTCTGACTGTCTGGGGAAGAGTCGGGAAGCCAGGGCAGCTGCATCAGAGCAGACAGGGAAGGTGAGGCCCTCGTGAGCCTTTGTAGGGCCTTCCTGCTCCAACAGAAGAGGAGAGCAAGGGAAGATCAGGCAGAGAAGCAAGCGAGGGCCTGGGTTTTACCGCTCTGTCCAGAAGGAGGATGGAAACAAGTTCCTGAAGCATCCAGGAGGGCAACGGCAGTGGACAGGCCAGGGCGGTCAGGAAGGACCAGTGAGATGATGTTGCATCGGGATCACGGACTGGACGTGAGGGGTCGCATGAGGCCTCACGGGACATGTCAAGGTGTCCGCAACGGAAGGATGGGTCTGTCATCCCCAGAGATGGGGGCCGTGGGTGAAGCAGGATCTGAGGAGAACGTGTGAAATTGCCAGGGTCTGTTAGATGTCCACGCACAAGGAGTCGGCAGACAGATGGCACGTGAGTTCGGGGGTCGGTGGAGGGGTCTTAACCTGAGATTTATATCCCAGAGTCAGGGACATGAGGAAGGTGTTTAAAGCCATGTGGGCAGAGAAGAGGCATGGCTGAGAAGCGAGTCTTAGGTGGCCTCCGTACTAAGAGGTCAGGGAAGAAGGACACACGCAGGTAATGGAGAAAGACGAGTGCCTGGGGCAAGTGCCAGTCAGGGGGTGCAGATGGTGACCCAGCAACGTGACGAAGAGGTGACCCCTCAGGCCAGGTCTGGTGAGAAGCCACATGGGTGAGGATGGAGAGGAACAGGCAGGTTAATGGTGTGTGGTGACCTTCCCAGGAAGGGTCTCAGTCCAGCAGGGGTGGGGGGGAGAGAATCTGGGGACCCCAGCACAGGCGACCGTCCCCGGGGATTTGCTGGAAGGAGAGTAAAGCGGCAGTGACCCAGGAGACAGGGAAAGTGGCCGAGTGAACCTGGGCTTCTTTGGCTTTGCTTTACAATGAGGGGAGTAGCATCACGTCTGTCTGCTGTCGGAAGCGACCCGCCGTCTACGGCCCAGTCTTCGGTCTCCACAGCAGATTCCCACGATGATGTGAGCACACACTCCCCACGGCTCAGGTCACACCCCAGAGGCTCCTGGCCCATCACTGGAGCAGGAAAGGGTGGCCCAGGGTGACCGTCAGCCCCCAAGGGCCCTGCAAAGGTGCTGGCCCCCACATTCTTGCCCTTCCCCCCGATCCTCGGCTGGGTCTGTATGACCAGCAGACGGAAGCACAGATGGCAGTCACCCCTGAGGCCCGGGCTTGGGTCTCAGTCAGTCTGGCTCTTGGATGACTTGCTGGGAAGTGGCCGCCATGCCGCGAGGCAGTTCCGTGAGAGGCCACGAGGCCGAGAGCTGAGGGCTTCTCACCACTGCGTGCACGTGGAGCCCAGGCCTCCAGTCCAACCAGGCCTGACTGCAGCCTCTGCCAGCACCCTGGCTGCAGCTTGCAAGGGACGCTGGGCGGAACCACCCCTCCAGGCACGATGCCTAAGGGAGGGGAAGCTGCCCACCGCGCCCTCGGTGCCACCACCAATGTGCACAGGGTTGTGTCAGATTTCTTGTGGGCACCAAGGTCCCGCCTCCTTCTCAGCCTCCTCCTGTGGAGACGCCTGCCAGGCCCAGTCTACTCCCGAGCCAACCATCACGGAGCCTCGCCCCAGAGTCTGGAGGCCTTTCTGAGCCTTTCCCTGATTTTACCGAGCAAGGGGAAGGGACTCCACGCGGGTCGTGAGAATGCTCGGGGCCGCAGGGAAGGAAGCAGGATGAGAGGCCGCAGCCTCCGGCCCACTGGCCCCTAGGGTCTCCCCGGAGGAACAGCTACTCCCCTGACGATCCCTCTGGGACAAGGGGAAACATTCACTTTTTGTTACAAAGTGGAACGTGGCCACGTGTGGTGTGTTCAGTCTGGTTTCTTCCGCTTTGATTTTATTTTTATTTTTTTTAAAAGAAAAAAATATCTCTCATATTAAGTTCTCATACTGTAATTCCTGGAAATCATTCTGGAGTCAAAGAATTTTTGTCTGTTAAGAAAATAAAAAAGACTTCCTGCCTCTCTGGGACCAGCGCCAGAAGTCAAGGGTTTCAACCTCCTCCTGCCAGGAGTCCCAGCAACGTGGCAGCCGCCGGAGACCAGGCGCCCAAGAGCAGAGGGCAGGCGTCCACTGGGCCGTGGGTTCAAACAGCCCTGCTCCCAGTGGACCCTCCCTGGACCTCCAAGAAGAAAGGGGAGAAACACAGCCATCAGCTTTAACGGCGTGAAGCTACATAAACTCAAACACAGATGGTGGACAATTAAAATCACAATCTAAGGGACTTCCCTGGCGGCGCAGTGGTTAAGAATCCGCCTGCCGATGCAGGGGACACGTGTTCGAGCCCGGGTCCGGGAAGATCCCACATGCCGCGGAGCAACTAAGCCCACGCACCACAACTATTGAGCCCGCGTGCTGCAACTCCTGAAGCCCGGGCGCCTAAAGCCGTGCCCCGCAACAAGAGAAGCCACCGCAGTGCGAAGCTCACGCACCGCAACTAGAGAAAGCCCCCGTGCAGCAACGAAGACCCAACACAGCGGAAAATAAATAAATACATTTTTAAAAAAATCACATTCTAAAAGATAAAGTTGGTTTGTAGCATATTCCAAACCCAGTGGTAACCCGAAGTGGTGATTCTGCTGACCTTCCTGTAAGGGCAGCCTGGAACTTTCCTTGTGGAGCCTCCCCGGGTGACAGATTATTCAGCAGAGCCATGCTCACATGACAGGTGGCTAGGATTTTTATTGATAAGCCAGGGAAGGTGCTGGGGATTCTTCATTCCCTATGGGCCTGTAGGAGTTTGCAGACTAGCTGAACAGGGCCCGGGGGGCAGTAGGTACAGAATGTTCTAGGTCCCCCCAGGCTCACTGACACTGTTAAAACCCCAGTAATCAGTCGGCTTGGGAAACACAGTGGGAGGAGACTCGTCCCCCTTCCGTATGCTGTAAGGAATACGTGACCCATGCAAGTTTTCAAAGAGAGAAATCCACCAAATTCTAACCATGGGTCCTGGAAACTCAGAGCTGAATTGTGACACCAAAGTTTGGAAGTTGTTCAGCAAATAACACTAATTTATTTTTTGAAAAACAATTCCAGCAGTCCTGATCGGTTTTCCCCGAAGTCTACGAATCTCCCAGAATCCGTAGTGTAACCAGGAGATGAGGTCCTGGGCCCTGGTCTTGTCCTTCCCTTCAGCGCTCTTCCCGCTGCTGCTTATATCCCAAAGGAGCAATCTGCCAGCTCCACTTTGTCCTGCAGACATTTGTAAAATCACAGCAGGAACAGACCACCACCCACAGCACTGTTTCCCCAGGAGAGTGTGTCTGAGTCATTCTCCAAGGAAAGAAAGGTTTAGTGAAAAATACGCTTGTGTTTTTGGAAGTATCCCAGCGAATCACCTGATGAGGAGAGTAGGCGGCCCTCGCTGAAGATGTGCTCCAGAATATCCCCCCTTCCTTGCTGTGAAGGGACCCTTCCCCTCTGCTCCTCGGCCAGAGCTCAGCAGAGATGTGGCCACACCTACCCCTTTCACAGCCCCCCTGGAAGCTGCGCGGGACCATTGACTGGTCTCTTCCAGGGGAGATTTGAGCAGAAGTGTGTGTGGCGTCCACAGGCTTCACAGGAACACGCTTGCCCTCTGCTTCTGGGTTCAGTCTGACTCTTCCTCCAGGAACCGGGATTCAGACACCTTGCTCATGAGCAGCTTTGAGGACCGCAAGCAGAAGGGTGTCAGAGCAATGAGCGCCCTGGCACCCTGAGGACCTGCTAAAACAGAGCTGCCCACCTGCTCGGGACCAGCTGTCTTTCTGGGGAGAATGATGTGGAAAGAAAGAACGAACCGTTTGCTTTGCCTGGGAATCTGCATTTTGGTGCCCTTGACTCCCCGGCTAAACCTGTATCCCAACTGGACAAGGGTTTGCAATGCTCGAGACCCTGGATGTGACAAGAAGTCACACCCACCGTCTCATCCAGTGCCCATAATGAGGCAGGCACTTCTATTTCCCAGATCCTAAGACTGAGAGAGAGGTAAGACTCCCCAAAGTCACAGGCTGGGAAAGGGAGGACCAGGATGCAGATCCCGCCCTGGTCCATACGGAGCTAGAGTGGGTGGTGCTGCCGTGTGCCAGCTCTGGGTGGCAGTGAGATCACAGCTCTTCCCGTGTCATCGGCTGGAGAAGGTATAGGAAGCCTCACACTGTCGGGTCCAGGGAGCTGAGTGTGATTGACTGTTTGGGGGAGAAATCTGAGGATTTCCCTTTTCCAAACCCAAGGCCATCTGAACACTGTAGTCTGAGCTATAGGCTCAGAGTAATCAATCACCCAAACTGAGTGGAGAATCCAGGCTGTGGCCCTGAAATCAGTGATAGGAGAGGCCACCTTAACAAACCTTGCAGACCCAGGGCTTAAACAACAGGCATCCTGCAGGCTGGGCATCCAAGATCAAAGTGCCAGCAGGTAGGACTTGGGGAGGACTTTCTTCCTGGCTTGTGGACGGCCCTTCCGTGGCCTGTCTTCTGTGCATACATGAAAAGAGAGAGAGCTCTGGTTTCTCTTGCTCTTCACGTAAGGACACTGGTCCTACTGGATCAGGGTCCCACCCTATGACCTCATTTAACTTCACCTCCTTAAAGGCCTTATATCCAAATAGAGTCACGGGGGTTAGAGCTTGAACCTGTGAATTTCAGGGAGACACAATCCAGCTATAACAGGGGTTGATCTTTGGGACCAGCCCATCTTCCCTGCTGAGACCCTGTAAGACTCACTGGGAGGGAAGAGGAGTTTCATTTCTGCTGAAACAAACTAGAAATAGCAACAACCCGTGTGACCGTCCAACACTGACTCATACGTTTCGGCAGTTTCACGATCCACGTGCACCATTTTCCTAACAGCCTGGCCGTCTGTTTCTTGAACCCAGCGTCTGGTCCCCCGGCCACCTCTGCACTCCCTTGCAAGGTCACTACAGCCCCTCAGAGCTGCAGTCTCTGCACCCCACGCACTGACCATCTCCTCTGTCCTTCCAGCTTCTTCCCTCTGGCAAGGGGCGCCAACCACCCTTTGGCCTCACTGAGAGCTCTAATCCTTTGACCTTTCACCTTTTGAGGGTCAGTCCCTTATCTCTCTATGTCCAGCCTCCCTCCCTCACTCTCTTTAGGTTCCATAAAACTCCTCCTTTCTTGCCATCCCAGCATTTGGGGAACTCCCTGCTTTGTGGACAGGACTCTGATCAAATCACACGCTCTTCCAACTCTGTGTCTGCAATTATGCAACAGAGGCTCACTGGTAGAGGAGCTCCCAGGACGATGCAGGGACCTCAGGGCCCCTCAGCCTGCTCTCCTGGCCCGGTCCTCTCACCCCCAGGGCCTCGGTCACCACCTCCTGCCCCCTTCTCCTCGGCCTCCACCTCCTCTGTCCTCAACCCCACGCTCAGCTCCCTGGAACATTCTCTGGTTCTCGGAAGCAAGTCCCCACGGGCTCCTGCCGTCCTACCCGCTCACCCCCAGCGTCCGTGCCGGGCAACTCTGAGGACCTGTCCTTGTCTCTGTCCTGAGCAGATGTCCTGGACGCCCTCCATCCCGCCCACTCGATAGCTTTCCTCCAGCAGAGCTCTGCTTAGTTTCCCAGCATCATTGTTTTCTTACGGGATTTTTCCGTCAGCAAGAGCACACGCTGCTGTCTGCCCCAGTTAAACACAATCAAAACAAGCCTAGCAGAGCCCTTCTTTGGGCCACACTCTGCTGCCAGCTCCCTTTGTAGCTGAGCTCCTTGATGGGCTCTGCACTCTCGTTCCCCAGGGCCTCCCCTCCCCCCATCCTCCCCGCCCACACCTCCATCCTCACCACCCACTGAACTCGCCCCTCTCCTGTCCCCAGTGCCCAGCCACGCTGATCAATAGCCACTTTCTGTCTTAGCCTTTGTTGACCTACCAGCAGCACCTATACTCTGTGTGATCAGGCCCGTCTCCTCCATCCCAGGTCCCCTCCCCCAGACGCCCACTGGGACCTCTCCCAGCACCTCCATGAGCTCTCTCTCCCCCTCCCCGTGGGAGGGTGTCCCCAGAGCATGCTCGCCTCTAACATACTGTGCAATTGGCTTACTTAGGTCCCTTCTTTATCGGCTGTTTCTGCTTGTAGAATATAGGCTGCCCAAGGATATTTTTTATTTTTTTATTTTTTATTTTTTTAAGATGTTGCGGGTAGGAGTTTATTAATTAATTTATTTATTTTTGCTGCGTTGGGTCTTCGTTTCTGTGCGAGGGCTTTCTCTAGTTGTGGCGAGCGGGGGCCACTCTTCTTCGCGGTGTGCGGGCCTCTCACTATCGCGGCCTCTCTTGTTGCGGAGCGCAGGCTCAGTAGCTGTGGCTCACGGGCCCAGTTGCTCCGCGGCATGTGGGATCTTCCCGGACCAGGGCTCGAACCCGTGTATCCTGCATTAGCAGGCAGATTCTCAACCACTGCGCCACCAGGGAAGCCCTATTTTTTTAACTGATAAATTCTGAACACCTAGAACAAAGCTAGGTGTTTGTGCTCAGTAGAAGTGGGCCCAGAGGTTTGTTATCGGTGAGGCGTGACCGCGGTACCCCACCACTCACTAAATGACCACTGTCTGCCGGGTGCTGCCCTAAGTGCGCCCTGCTTACTGTCCTGCTGAGTCTGTACACACACCGACCCGCAGGACTCTGGTCCTCAGCACGTCCGCCCTGGGGGCTTTGGCCACGTGCCGACAGGAGTCACCGAGAAGCTGGAAGGATCGGTAACCAAGAGTGGCCGTGGTGCCTGTGACACTTCCCACCACAGGACGGCCACCCAGTGGTGAGCATCACAGGACACGTGCCACCCGCCAGAGCCCTGAGCCTCCCGGGCCTATGTCCCGGATGCAGTCACCGTGGGCCAGAGCCTGTGCTGAGAGGTGACCGGTCACCCTCCCTGTCCGCGTCAGGGGGCACGCGGGCAGATGCTACCGCGGCGCCAGCAGAGGCCAGTCCTGCCCACGACTCTAAGACACGCACAGGCTGGGTAGGGATGGGGGGCTATGGGGCGGAGGGTAAAGTGCACAATTCCAGTCCAGGTGGGACGAACGGAGGCCAGGACGACAGGAGCGGTGAAAAATGGCAGCACCTTTATTCTTTTACTTAAGGGGCATTTTCAGTGCACCTTCTACTAATGCTTTTTGAAAATTACTCAGCAGAAAAAACTGCTGTATTTCCCAGTTATGGAGTTTAAAAGAACACTTGCTCAAAAACGCATGAGATTTGTAGCTTAAGGTTGCTTTCTCATTAAAAAAAGTGACTCCTTAAGGTTCAGGTTGTTTGAAAAAAGGCATAGCATTGCATGCGTAAAACCTTATCTTCATTTCTCATATCCATCTTTAAAAATAAGTGAAAAGCACTGAGCTTCCCTGGTGGCGCAGTGGTTGAGAGTCCGCCTGTCGATGCAGGGGATGTGGGTTCGCGCCCCGGTCCGGGAGGATCCCACATGCCGCGGAGCAACTGGGCCCATGAGCCACAACTACTGAGCCTGCGCGTCTGGAGCCTGTGCTCCGCAACAAGAGAGGCCGCGATAGTGAGAGGCCCGCGCACCGCGAAGAAGAGTGGCCCCCGCTCACCACAACTAGAGAAAGCCCTGGCACAGAAACGAAGACCCAATGCAGCCAAAAATAAATATATAAATTTAAAAAAAAAAAAAAATGAAAAGCACTAATTCTGGGACCGGCTCCATGCCCTCCCCGTAAGACAATAAATATTAACAGAGAAAATTGAGTGGTTACTAAGGAAAAGATGTGGTCTTAAGCTGCATCAGGACAGACAGACCCTCCCGAGAGGCTGCGGGTAGCCCGGAGCCGGGGCTGCCTCTGGACTCGCGGGTGGGCGTCCAGCAGAAGGACGGGTCTGTCTTTTAACCTCCTATTGTGGGGTTTAGCTCATGAGAGAATCTCAGCTTCAATCTTTGCCTACCTTTAAAAATAATAAAAATCGATCCCTTGCTTAGGAAACCCCCCTATTAATGAAAATGAAGCATGCTTAGATTTTAGAAATAGGCATTCGAAATGATTTTTTTCTTTTCAATGTTATATGAACACAAACAGCTATGATTTAAAAGATCACTTACGTGTTATCAATGTAAATGTGCTAACATAGCAGTTCTCTAAAAAATGTGCTCTCTTACAGAACTAGAGATAACTCATCAAATGCTCATTTCTTGAATAGTTTGTCAGTTAATAGGGACTAAACTCTCCTCCGGTCGATTTGTGGAAACATCCAGGGCGGCCAGGTTAAGGCTGATGCCCTCCTGTCGGTGTGCCTCTGTCCTGACCCGGTCTGTGGCTCACAGGATCAGCCAAGATGAGTGGGTATTACATCCAACCTTCTCCACTTTGGGCTCACTTTTTCCTGCCAAAGCCCCTTTATTGGTTGATTCCGTTGGGTTCTTTCAGGTTCTCATGCTTTCTTAGCTCAATACTTCAAAGATACAGATTGAGGCCCTGGAGTGTTTTTCCGTGTGTGATTGTACCCGAAGTTCATGGAAAATAAGCTGTCTAAAGCAATGCCGGTTCTCCTTGCTTATTTACAGTTTAGGTGGTTAAAGAGAGCATATCATTTTACTCGTGTCTTCAGACATAAACCTTTTTCTTAAAAAACAGAAAAAAAAAGCCCTGTGCTTTATTTCTTTGACCTCAACTTTAAAACTTGAAAAACGTTAACACGTGGAGGCCATTGTTGGGACGGCATTCGCGTTGCTCTGATCCATGTGCCTTGGTCACAGTGGGCCCTCCTTCACCTCATACGTGGTCCTGGACCTCACTTTTGAAGCCATTTAAAAGGTAAGGACTCCTCCTGCACAGGTGACCTGGGTCCTGTGTGTTAGTGGCACCTGTGGACAGCAGTCAACTGTCCCCTACAAAGGACTTGCAGAGACTGTTTTATGCCCACTTGACTGGGCTCAGGGACTCCCTGAGGGCTGGTCAGACAGGATTCTGGGTGTGTCTGGGAGGGTGTTTGTGCATGAGATGAGCCTTCAAATCTGTGGACTCAGTAAGCAGATGGCACTGCCCAGTGTGGGTGGGCCTTGTCCAATGTGATGAGGCCCCAACAGGACAAAAAGGGGAAGGAAGGGCAAATTCCTCTCTCCCCTGGAGGTGGGGGGGTCCACCTTCTCCCACCTCAGACCTCAGGTCTCCTGGTCCTCAGGCCTCCACCCTGGACTGAATGATACCACCAGCTCCCCTGGGTCTCCAGCCTGCAGAGGACAGCTCATGAGCCAATCCCTACAATGAATCTCCCGAAATCAAGCATTTCATTAAAAAACTTGAGGTATTATCAACAAGAAAATTAAAATGCCTCTACTCATCACTATTTCCTGAAATTAAGTACTGAAACTATGTGTGTACATGAAACAAAAGTCATGTTCCTTGTTATCCCGGCCTGGCTGAAGAGGGGAGGGAAAATCATTATCTATCCATCTGCTTATCATCTATCATCTGTCTATCCACCTCTCTATCTATCCATCATCTATCTATCTGTTTATCATCTATCATTATCTATCAATCTACCTATCATCTGTCTATCTATCTATCACCTATCTATCAATTATCAATCTATTTATCTATCACCTATCAATCACCTGTCTATCAGTCACCTATCTCTCATTTATCTATCTATCATCTATCATCTATCTATCATTATCTATCTATCCACCTATCATCTATCTATCACCTATCTATCAATTATCTATCTATCTATCTATCATCTATCAATCATCTATCAGTCTTCTATCTCTCATCTATCTATCTATCCACCTATCATCTGTCTATCTATCACCTATCTATCTATCATCTATCTATCTACCTATCTATCTATCAATCTATCATCTATCATCCATCATCTATCTATCTATCTACCTATCATCTATCTATTATCTATCTATCAATCATCTATCTATCATGTATCATCTATCATCTATCACCTACATATCATCTACCTATCTATCTATATCTATCTATCTATCTATGTAACTATCAATCTATCATCTATCTATCAATCTATCTGTCTACCTATCATCTATCTATCTTTTATCTATCTATCTATCATCTATCTATGTATCTGAAATAACTTCAGGAGCACGCACAGGAGGCAGCCTCAGCAGGAAGCAGTGTAGTCAGGAAGGTTTAGGAAGGCAGTGGGACAGGACAGGCCTTGAGTCACATGTACACGTAGACCCTGCAAAGCAACCCCGTGCATCTGAACGAGGTGCTGTGCCATCCACCACAGATGATGCATCCAGTTGGCTTCTTGGTGGCCTGGCAGGTCGCCTGTCTGGTTAGAGACAGCACAGCCCCACTTCCTCCCTGTGGTCTGATCCCTCCCCCATGAAAGAGGGTCTATCCTCTAAAATGGACTAAGGACGGGGCGTGGATTTGCTAGAGTGATTGACTGAAGCAGCTGTGCTTTTGGAGACCAGGAACTAACCCTGCACCGAGACAAGGCCTATGACACAAGAGGAAACTCAAGCTGGGTCATCAGGGCCCCAACCCCTTTCCTACCTGGAGGCCCTGTGTCCTGAGGCAGAGCTGCAGGTCCTGATGCCCCAGGGTCACCCAGAGGAGATATGAGACCTGCCTTCCCCGTCCACTCCCTCCTGCAAATGCACCTCCCGATCACTGTCCAGTCCCAAAGGACAGCTCTAGGAAAAGGACGTGTAGAGCAGGTGGGAGGGGAGGGGAGGCCCAGAGAGGCCCTCCGTCAGCACCTCGCCTGGCATCTCCTCAGCCAGAGCCCATCAGGACAGCACTGAGCCCCACACCGGGCCCACTGGGTACTCAGTGACCAGCCAAGCCGACGTGGCTACGGGAAACGCACCCACACCCGCTGATCTTCCCTGGTGGTCCCGTCTGTGTGGTCTAAAGAGCACTGGGTGCCGAAACGCCCCACCTGGATTGCTGACACCATTTACCTGACTTCTCACGGGTCTCCCCGCTGTAACTGCTCCACACCCACCACGTGGGCCGCATCGGCTATCTCCGTAGCTCTGCAGAAATTGTATGAATCTAGGCCACGAGGAAATTTCTAAAGGTTAACTCGTGCAGGATATGTTCCTAAAATAAAGCTGAAGTCCACCTTCCACCTGTGGGGCTCCCGTGGGTCCTCCAAAGCTGCTGCTGGTCCACACTCTCCCCACGTGAGCAGGAAACGTCTGCTGTGATGGGGCTGTGATTGGCTGAACCAGGCTTGACTCTGGACAGTTCAGGAGCCTGGGCAAGACGACAGAGTCCTGGGGTTATGAGGAAAAGGGGACGATGTCGGGATAGTGACGAAATCCACCCACAGGTCAGGAGGCGTTTTATAGACAGCACAGCGGTGAAGCGTGTTTCCTGAGGGTTCACCACGTGCCGGCTTCAGGTAAACCTGTTCACACAGGTTTTCTCGGGTCCCACGGTCACTCTGCCTTGCTCAGTGATGAACTGAACTCAGGAGGTGGGGAACTTACCCAAGACCCCACATTCGGCCAGAGCTCGAGTCCCCCTGGGAGGCCCTCTCTGGGGCCAAAGGGGAGTCACCAGGCTTTGTCTCTGCACCTGACGGGGTCCCGTGAGGGTCCAGCGCAGACAGGACTCGACTTCTCGGCGCCTTGGCTCCTGGGACTTAATGAAAGTCAGGGCCAAGTGCGCAGAGCATCTGTGACGACAAGACCAAGTGCTATGGGAAGTAGCCGGTATGGAGCAGAGCGGAGAAGGCCCAGCAGGCCTGGCGACGCAGGGGATGTGCACACAGGCAAGCTCGGGGAACAGGAGACCCCGGCACCGGGGACCCGGGCCCTCTGAAAGGAGCTCGTCACTGGACAGCCGTCCAGGCCCCCAATTAAACCCAGGAATAGCTTCACATGCCAGGAAAGGATGCGCCCTCGGGGATGTCATGATGGATCCCTGAGTCTGTGTGAATTAGGCTTCAGCTCCAGCACGTAGGACAGATGTTCCATCAGGGCCCCGTCCAGGGAGCCAGGTCCAGCCTGAGGGTCCGGCCTCCACGCCCGGAACAGAGGCCGGTGGACTCCATGGGGGCCAGGCTGCAGCTGCCAGCAACTTGAGAGTGTGGCCCACTTACCAGAGGGGTCAGGCTCACGTCTCTCCCACTAAAGTGGCTTCCTTGGTGCTCATAAAATCCAATCTTGGCTCCAGCATCCAGCTGGCCTGCTGTACCCTCCTGGAGCAGGGCCTCCAGCCCTCCAGTTTGGTCCCCAGAAACCGTTTCTCTATTTTTAGGTCATGGCAAACCTGATGGCTTTTACTCTTCTCTTTCTCAGCTGTCTTCTTTGTCTTTCCAAGCACAGGGATTAAGGGCTCATTTTTATTACTTTCCAGTCACAACACAAGCATTTCCTCCTCTGGTTCAAAAGCTGATAAAATGCTCTTTCATCATGGATGGTTTTGTCTGGGTCCCAGCAGAGTGTGGCCGGACACCCAGCCCCACGGAGACCTGGGAGGGCCTGAGGCTGGAGCCACTGTTCCCGGACGTCCCTAAATACACCCTTAAGTCACTCTCAGTACCTCCACAAAAATTGGAACAAACTGGAAATCATAAGGTGCTAAATAATGATATGGTACCACAGGCAAATGGGAAATTGAAAGTTTAAGCAAAGAACAAGTCCAGAGGAACAGCCCACACCGAGACGGAGAGCCCGCAGGGAAATTGTTGTGTGCGTGGTGGGGGAGGTCAGGACGCGGCTGGCAGACTCGGGCAGGAGGAAACTCTGCTTATCTGAGGAATATTTTAAAGCAGTGTCTTAAAAGCCATTTTTAAATGATTTATCAAAGTCTGAGAAAGAAAACGTGGGACCCGGGGAGACTAATTTGTTTTAAAATGATTATGATTAGCCAGAGGAGAGTTTGACATCCGTGGAAAGTCAAGGACACGTGAGAACAATTCTGTGCACTGTTTGCAGTGTCTTCGATCCTCCAGGACGTGGTTGCAATCAGTCTTCCATAGTCTGAGTGAGTAAAGAATTCTGAAGAACAAAGGAGAGAGGGGTGTGGGCCGTGCTCACAGGAAGTTCCCCTGGAGCCCTTTCCCAGGACGCTGGCCCAGAAAAGCGCACTTTTACTTTGCGTGGTATCCTGTCTCCACCACGTGCTTGACAATCTCTACTACATGTGTAGAGGGGGCTTGGAGAAGAAGAGGTAACTGTGTCCTTGAACAATACTTTCCCAGTTTAACGTCCTGAATCAGGCTGCCGCAGTGGGCGGGGCCGTGCTGAGGTTCGGCCCGCCTGAGGGGCCTCGAAGTGCTCCTGGTTGGTGGCACAGGCCTGCGGGGGCTAGGCTGCAGGTTCAGCATCGAGGCAGGAACGTGGTGGGGGCCCTGGACCCCCAGGAGGGGAGGAGCGGGTTGCAGTACGGAGCAGGGGCCAAGCCGTCACCTGCCGGCTGGGGCTGGGAGTGAGGTCGAGAGAGCAGCAGTGTCAGGGCGCCGTAAGGTTCCAGGGACTATTTTCCCTTTAAGTTTTGCTCTGTGTGGACTATGGATGGAAGAATCCTGAAAACGTTCATCGCCAAGAGCCATTTGGAAAAGGAGGACCATGACACTGGTTGTGTGGCTGAACATCAGATTGTGAGCTTTTCGAGCTGTCTGCTGGGGTTCCTGGCACCCACTGGGGCCTCCGGAGAGCGCCAAGGGCGTGTCCCCCGTCCTGAAGTCAGCACAGGGCGAGGGGGACGTGGCAGCGTCGCCACCAGTCCAGCCACACCAAAGTGGAGAGAGAGGTCGGTTTTATGTTGCAAAACGAGTTAAGAATAGGCAAATCCCCAGCAATTTGGTCTGTGGCCAAATTATACTTTTAGACTCATGCCTATAGCTTTATATTTTAAAAGCTCAAACTATCTTGTAATCGCCCGAAAATACATCACGCTGTTTGTTTTCAAAACCTCATCTGTAACCTTCATGATATTCAAAAACCTTTTCCTCCCTTTCGGTAAATAAAGAAATATTATCCAGTTGAGATCAACACTGAATCACTTTCATATACCTCCTCGGGAAGCGGTTTTCAGAGGAGGGTTTCATCGTCGGTGCCCTCGGGAGCGAGGCACGGCTGCCACGGCACCCAGAGCTGCGGGCCTCCGAGGCACGTGGCCTGTTCCTTTCTTCTGAATGCGCTGGCGTCGTTGATGCTGTGAGACGGGAAAGTGGCTTTGGTGCTTCTCCCCAGGGCATGCGGGCACTTCATGCAGAGAGCTCCCAGCAGCCCGTGGCCCCGTCCTAGGTCGTCTCACGGTCGCTGTGGCTGGTCTGTCCCGCATTCTCTGGCAGGTGTCCGGGGCTGTGCCCGAGGGGTGGGACCCAGTGCTGCCTCCCCTCCCGCCCGCCCCGGCGGTCCTGGCCGTCCCCTCTCCTCCACCTTGTCCCCTGACGGTGCCAAACACCGGCAGGACCTCAGCCCCGGCCACTCCCAGACCGCTGTCCCCATCGCGGGCACATCTACTAAAAGCCCTGGACTCTCTCTCACCTCCGGATCAGCACGTTTCCATTCTTCACCCGAAGGTGTGTTTCCACTGTGTTTCCTTGACGGAGAGGGAAGGGATAAGAGATACGTACGTTTTATAAACAACATTTAAAAATGCTCTGGGGCGGGAGGGCTCTAAACTGAGTGTTTGACACGGATAATCCCACTTAATCCTCCCAACGGGGCCACCAAGCCCACATGTTTGAAGATCTTTTAAAGAAGAGCAAAGCGCGAGCCCCTAGAGCTCGGTGAAGGTTAAAGCATCTAGCACGTGGGACTGTGCCGGCTTGGTCGGTGCCCTAGACGTCGGCCCCGCTGTCACTTGTATTTCTTCAGGGTCAGGACGCTCCCTAAGGCCACACAGTGGTCAGTGGCCCAGTCGGGCCAGGAGGCTCAGCCCACCTCATGCTGGAGCCCAGAGCAGAAAGCGCTAGATTTCTGTCACTGAGTCCCCTGTTCTTTTTTTCTTTTTTCCTCAAAACTCTGGGGTTTGTTGACAATGGATAATAAAAATAGCTCATTTGTTTCCTTTTTTGTGGGACTATCTAGATCCTCCCGTCCTTGCAACTGGTGTAGCAGAGTGGTTAGGACCACCCGTCCTGAGGTCAGGAGACCCGAGGTCAGATCCAGTCTCTGCTGGTTCATCTCATCACCTGCTTCGGACACAGTTTATTCATCTGTAAAAAGGATGTAATGGCAGCTCTGGGCGGTTTGAATAATGTAACAGTCGCACCGCACTTACCCAGAGCCAGGTAGGTACCCAGGAGGTTCTCCATAAGGGTTGCCTACAAGTATTTGTTTTAAATTCCGAACTTTGTAAGAGATCACCGTCTGTGTACTGTTTCGGACGCCCCATGAGACACTGCTTGAACAGTATTTAGTGATGCTGCCCTAACAATTCTCTGTTTCTCCATCAGTTCAGAGTGACTCTGCAAATTAGCCAAGCTTCTGTTGCACCATCCCCGACCACTCTCTCCAGTGACGAAGGTGCCCGGGGTCTGGCTTCCTGCGCCACCTGCCCAGCCCCCAACCCCACAGCCCACGCCTTCCCCACCATCAACTGCTGCTCTGCTGCGGAAGACTTTCCTTGGGGTGGTGGCTGCCCAAACTCTCCCTATTTATCAATCCAACAGAGGTTCCAGCTAAGAGAAGAAGTGAGAAGCAAGCAAATACTCTGATCTCAGAAGATGTTTCTGAAGTAAGGAATCGAGACTACTGAGCAAAGTTCACTCTGTGTTACGGAAAACAAAATTTGGTCTGTATCAAGACGTAGACTGACGAGGCTATTGAATTTCAAGGAGTAAGGAAGAACGTTTCAGGTATCCGTCCGTGTCCTTAGAAGAAATCGATAACCAGGCTGGCCTCCGGGCTCTGTGTAGCAGCTCTAATACCAGAGGAGAAATGCTGACAAGATTTTGAAGAAGAAAAGGTATGAATCTGAAGTTTTGTTTCCACCGGGTTTTTCCTCCAGCGCAAAGGCAGGTCCAGTTTCCTGCGCTCACCGTCAGCGGATGACAGTACCCAAGCCTAAGCTGGATTCAGAGCGGCCAGACGCATGCAGCCCTCCTCCTGCCTGCACACACCCCTGCCCGCCCTCCTGGCCACCCCAGGGCCGGGGCTCTTCCTGCTCTGCTGCACCCCTGCCAGGACCCCAGCCCCTCCCCGCTCCTCGGGGCTGGCCCAGTTTTCCTCTTCCTTGTCCCACATTCCTAAGATGGCTATTGATGGGGCAGTGAGTGGTTGGTGAGAATTTGGGAAAGCTTCTAAATTTAGGTAGAAGAGGAAGAGAATTGAAATAAAAAACAAGCCACTTTGAAAGCCCACAGCAGATGGACAGTCGCTGTTACACAAATGAATGAACAAACAAACGGATGAATAAAGAATGGAAAGTGTAAGTAAGTCTCCTCATTCGTGGATACACAATATGCATTTTTAAAATATCATCTTTTCTGCTTCTAGTTAGTTTTGTATAGTTTAATGACTATCACATTGCATTACATACGATAGATACTTTCTGGGCATGGTCTTCATAAAGAGCGAGAGAGAACACGAAGGCCAATAAATCAACGTATGTTTGATAGAAACTTCAGATGCGAGACCTCAGTGCGAAGGCTTTGGAGTCCTCGTCGGCCAGTGGGAAGGGTCAGAACTCTTACCATAAGAGCCTTGGAGAGCGTGGCCCGGCTTCACGGCTGGCTCCCTGCCTACAGACCGTCAGTCCGGGCCTGAGACCGAAGGACTCTTCCCTTCCTTATCGGACCCTCCTCTTCCTTGCCAATGAGGAAGATGAGCATAAACAGGTTGATATAATAAGAGCATCCTCTGAGTTAAGATCATGTGAGCAGCGTTCGGAGACACTGGTTCCACGTAATTTAATTAATGCAGGAATGACGACCTAAGCGTTTGAGAATCTTTAAAAATAATATTTTAGCCAAAAGATTTATCTCACCGAAGATAGTTTACAACCCAGCCAAAAGCAGCAAATGCTTTGCTCGTTCTAGAAAGAATGTGTCCTGTGGAGATGGGTTATAGCAGCAGAGGTTTAGGGCATGTTCATCTCACAGACCCTCCGCGTCCTCAGTTCAGAGCTGAGCTCAGGACGACGTGCAGCCTCGTGGGAGAAACACTCGGGCCTGAGGAACAAAGGATGTTTTGCATCACATTCTGGGCATTTTCCGAGCAATTCCATGTACAAGTGGAGATTCTCTTTAATTGACAGTGTCCTTGACAGTTCATGGGCTGCTCCTGGTAAATTACACCAGGAAGCCTCCACCAGGAGGGAGGGGGAGGTATGAACAAACAACAGGACGGTGACACAGGACAAGCCAAGCGTACCTGCAAGAGTGAACGTGCATCGCCTTACCCTGAGTCGTTGACATCGTAGAGGCTGGCGCAGGAGGGCTGCTGACGGTAAATGCCACGCGCGTTCACCCGTCCGCTCAGTCTGCAAACGTCTCCGCGTCCCCGACCGCACAGCGGGCTCTTTGCTGGATGTGACAGAGCACGGGCGTGCCCTTGCCCACTCCCCGCGCGTCTCTGCAGGGTGACTGTCTGCAGTTCTCTTCAGTTAAGCCAGGGCCCCGACATAATCCGGGAATCGGTGACCACGGTAGGCTTTGGCTCCTAAACAAGGATAAATCCTTACAGTCTTCCCTGCATTGGCAGTTAAAGCTTAGTCTTAAAATAGAGCTCCTTCTGTAACTGACAGGAAATACAGACTCTGGGTTCCTGCCTCACAAATGGGAAGATGTGAATGAAGTCTCCTTACTTTTGAGAGAAACCGGGTCACCTCGTAACCTCGAGCCGTCACAGGACTGGGCTGCTCACCTACCGCCGTGATGTCAGGAGAGCCGGATGCCCACCTGCCGGGTGGGGCGCCTGGGGCTGCGGGGTCCCTGCGAGGTGAACGAGGACGCGGCTTCCCCTCGTTTTGCTTCCCGTCACAGTGAGACGCTCCAAGCCGTGCGTGTGCACGTCTGATCTGACCTCATGGGAACCCGGAGCCCAGACACCACGTCTCTTGTTCTCTGGAAGCCGTGGAGCTGAGACCCGCCCACTGCAGGCTCCGGGGAGCCAGGGGTCTGAGGGCTTAACTCGCGACCCCGTCACCACCAGGGAGGGGGCCTGTGTGGGCCAGGTGGTGGGAAAGGGGGGACCTTTCCCGGGTGTCGGTCGTCAGGGCTGTCAGGGCAAACAAACAAAACCTGGGTTCTAATACTTCAGGGCCCTGAGTGCCCTTGGAGCCCTTGATCACCAGTCGGACAAAAGCAGTGCCATCTTTCTGTTGGGGCCAAAAACATTTTAAATCTAGTGTTTGCTGTAATCTTAGTGGCTCTTTTTTCTCCGTGGGAACAGTGTGACAGTATCTTGAATTTTATCTGAAAGGGGATGGTAGTGATTATTTTTAACACGTTTGTAAAATAGGAAATGTTGCACCTATTTGAAACAAGTCAGGAGAAATGAGAGCAGTGCAGTGCGTGTCCTGGGGTCTCCCCACCTGGCCTTTCAGGATTTGGGAGTTTTCATTCGGGATTGTTACACCAGGTATAAATAGCCTGGTGCTGACTGATCCCTCGTCCAAAATATGGATATTTCAGAGAGACGCTATTGGTGATGACGTAGAGAAAGATTTCCTTTTGCATGTGGTCGTGAACACGATGCCAAGGGCATTTTTATTAGATTAGTCTCAGAGTCTGCAAGCCTGTGGGCTGACGTCTCATGCTGCGTGGCTTCAGTTAGATATTGGGTGGAAAAGGCTGAGAAGGAGGAAACAGATTTAGAAGCAGGAGCCCCAGGGGTCCTGGGTCCGCGGCTCCTGTAGGCAGGGAGCGGGTGAGCCCTGAACCATCTCGAGCATCCCTGTGGGATCATAAAATAGACTTATTTGATAAAATTAACAAAACTGCATCACAGAGTTTTGATGAGGTGAAGTAACATCTGTAAAAGTAGTTCAATTTACTCCCATGTGGCTCATGGCTAGGGATCTTGTCAACACCCCTCATGCTGGTCCCTGGTACCGACATCGAGGACACGATACTCCCACCCATGGCACATACACGTAGGAACTGCTTCCTGCTGGCACCGAAACCAAACCAGGCAGGATAAAGACATCGCTTGGGAAGCAGACGTTTTAGCGAGAGCTGATCTTTCTTCCCCTTTTCACAAGGAAATTCAGTGTGATGACCAGTGCCCTCACGGCCACGAGCAGATAAGGAAGGAGAGAACATCTTCACAGACGTGGCAGCATTGACCTTACCTGTCATCCCGTGAGAATAAAATTCACAAGTAGTAAATGTAATGTGAAGCTGCAGCCGCACCCGTCCTACAGAAAAAGCACATCACTGACCTGAGAGAATCCATCTTGGGAAATGCAGTTGATGACATTTTCCTTCACTTAAACCAAACTTTCAATTTCTTCTAATGCTAAACCTCTTAAATGGAGCTGGCAATGAGCAAAGTCTAGAATTTGTGACCCCCTATGTTTATTATCTTTCACCTCACCCTCCGCACTCTTGCCAGGCACATGCGTGTATATTCTGGAAGCTCTTCCTTGGTTGGAGTGAAGGCAATTTGTTAAAAGTGAAGCCTGCCTTTGATCCCACTGTGATGCCTTCACCACGTTTCTGGAGCACTGCCTGGGCAGTAAGCTTCTTGCTGGCCTTCGTGAGTATCATCTTATGCATCCATCTGTGGATGAATTTTATGCATATATCTCATGTATTAATTTTATTTTCCCAGGAAAATTTACAGAGACTCACAGCAAACTTTTGAAAGAAAGATTCATAGTGAATCACAGAAAAGTTGAAATGTCACATGGATTCTGTTTTCCATTCTTCCTTCTTGCAAGCTGTAAAATGTGATTCCGCCTTGGGAAATACCACCTAAAATGCAAATATTCCTTGGTAACAGGGTGGGATCATCTGTCAGTGTGGCTCAGATTCTTCCTGTGGATACAAGCTCTTAATGTTATTCTGAAGACTTTCCCTAAGTGGTTTCCAAGCTCCCAGAATTAATCGTTCGGGGCTATCATTCAAAAGGAACAGCTTCTAACGAAGGATCGGGGTAGCAAGCGTGTGCCAACAACAGCAGCCTGAAAATCAGCTCTTTCCAACTGTCTTCAGGGACACGAGAGATGGAAAACCCGGCCCTAACAGATTGCTCCTCACTCACCTGGCCAGCTCGTCTTCTTTCCCTCTCTCCCTTTGTCAAGTGGGAGCATTAGCAAAGGCCACCAGTTCCATGTGAGGACCGGCCCCAGCTCACTTCCCCCCGCTGCCCCGATGTCCCACCCCGAAGTTTCTATGACACCTCTCGAAAGCTGCTCAGGCAGACGTCCCAGCCCTTTGTCTTTCCAGTAAATTAGAGAAACTCAGCCCTCTCCTCGCTATTATTTTTCCTTCTCCAAAACTTGCTGACTAGCCCACCTCTGACGGCCTGCCCTGCGGGGTGGTGGCGGTACGCCATGGGGGCACCGTCCTCCCTGTGGGAGAAGCACAGTCCCGTGGGAACCCAGGGAGCCCCGGGAGGCCCCGGTGCAGACCCAGGCCGACAGGACTCCAACTCCGGCCCCGCGGTCGTCCCGGTGCAGCTCCTCTTCGCCCCACCGTGGACCCGGAGATGCTCCCCAATGCTGGGAGGACGAGGGGCAGGGGGGGCAGGAGGGCTTAGGCTCAGGGTTGGGGTGATCAGACCGGCTTCCAGAGTCAGTGACTAGGAAGTGGCCTCAGGCCCTGGGTCCCATGTCGGTCAGGCCAGTTCTTCCCTGGGTGGAGGTGGTGATGTCGCACTCGGGGTGTAAGTACCAGGTTCTGCCTCCCTAGCTGGGCCCCCATCGGGGTGGCCCAGGAGCCGCTGGAGGGAGACAGGGCTGGATGGGGAAGGGGCCCCCATTCTCCCCGGTTGCTCCCGGCAGCTCCCCTCCCCTGAGCAGGTCCCGCCGAGTTCTGCACCCCGACCGCGGTGGTTTCTTCTGCAGAGTTGCTCTCATCACACCTTCTGGTGGCGGGGGGGCTACCAAGCCAAGCCCCCAGCCCAGAGGAAGGTGCCCCGGGCCTGCCCTTCCTCTGCACGGACTGCACTCCAGCTCCTTGGCCTCCTCATCTGGTTCCTGAGCCCTTCCTCCTGCCCCGGTGACCACAAGCTCCCCTTCTCCTCTTTCTGTCACCACTTAAATCGTGACCCCTACCTGGTCACTCCGTGCTGAGTTCCCGCTGTTCCATAACAGCAGCCCTTTCTGTCCCTCCACTGGACCCTCACTTCCTCACAGCTGACAATCGGGCTTCCTCTGGGCTTCAGATACCTCGCTTTGTTTCTGGATGTGGGTATGTAAGCAGGGGCCCTCGGTGCTGTGGCCACTTTGCAATAATAGTGGAAATCAACTCAACGTGAGGGTGACGCCCTGCTGACACACAGGGACAAATCGGGACATGGATGAGCTGGAAGCCCTCCTCCCTTCAAGGACCAGATTGATACCGCACCAGCGTCACGGGACCTGTGTGAGTCAGATGCTCTTTGACCTGCACTGGGAAGTGTCCCCAGAGCTGTCGCCTGGCATCTGTGCTGTGTCCTCCATGCGCCGCGGCCCTTTGCCTTCCTCCCTCGGAGCTCTGACCCCGCCCACAGGCTGGACCGCATGACAGCACTGCTTCGTGGCCGGGCTGTGCTGCTTCCTGTGTTTATCTCTGGCTGCCCAGCTGGGCGCTAAGCTCATTAGAACAAGGACTGGGCTTTCTCGTCTCACGAGCCAGTAAAATCTGCCATAAAACTAAAATTATGTTTGGTACCTGCCAAATGATGACAGATCCAATGACCGTCTTCCATTTGCTATGGGTGCAGTGAGTGATTTTTTTGTTTTTTGGCATTTTTATATATCGCTGTATAATCAGAAGAGGTATTTGATAGCTGCTACCAGAAAGCCTCTCAGGGGCAAAGCTGTGTTTAGGAGGACAGATTCCTTTACAAGCAGCTCCAGGATGAAGGTGATTCCAGGGCAGGAGCTGGCGGAACAAGGAGGAAGGGAGGTGAGCTGCTCAGAACTGAAGTAAAGGAACAGGATGCAGATCAAAGGAGAAGCGGGGCCTGAGGACCATGGCAGAGGCCGCAGGACTCTGGGAAATGAGCGCCTCGGCCCCGGGGTTGACTGAGAGCTGCCTGACGTACCGCAGTAATGCCCTCTCATCCCCAGATTTCCTGTGTGCCCCGCTACTCACACAGGTCTCTGTGTGGTTTGCTTGTTTGCTTGTTTCTGTGTGTTTGTATGACGACTGACCGCTATGCAGGGGGTCTGGAGCTGGGTTGGGGGGGGGATGTGGAAATTGTGGAAACGGCACAACTCCTTATCTGTATCGGCATTCATAGAACACGGCATGGTGGGGAGCTTCACCTGAGACAAACGCTAAGTCAGACCAGGAGGGATGCCGGGGAGGCTGGTGGCGAGAAGCCGCACGTACAGGGCCAGCCAGTGGGTAGGAATGACAGCCCCTGCCATAGACAAGCGATACATTGTCTACATACGTATGTATACATCCATCTACTCATCATCTACCTGCGAGGGATGATGCCATCTTCTGAAGGTAAACAAAGGCGTTTGCCTCAGTGCACTCAGGCTGTGTAACAGAGCACCCCACACTGGGTGGCTTATAAACAACAGACACTTATTTCTCCGGTTCTGGAGGCCCAGAACCGGGCCTCCAAGATCGAGGTGCCGGCAGATTCAGTGTCTGGTGAGGACCCAATTCCTGGCATCTTCTTGCTGGATCCTCACATAGAGGAAGGAGTGAAGGGGCCTCTGGGGCTCTTTTAGAAGGACACTAATCCCATTCACTAGGGCTGCACCCTCATGACCTCATCACCCCAGTGACCCCCACCTCCAAATACCATCACGTTGGGGGGTAGGCCTTCAGCATGTGAATTGGGAGGGAACACAGACATTTAGTTTGTCACAGAATTGACAACAAAGATGCCAGACCTCCAGAGCCATCGGTCATAAAGGGGACGCTTGGCACCCTGGAAATGGTCTTCTGCTTACACCCACATGCTTACATATAAAGAGCTACTGTTCGTGACAGCAATAGATATTAATCAACTGCTCGTTTTGCTCCAGACACTGCATCAGGCACTACATATGCAGGCAGACTCCCCTTGACTGAGCTTCCCAGATATCGCAATATTTACAAGTTGGAGTTTTGTGACAACCCTGCATCAGGCAAGTCTGTCGGAGCCATTTCTCCCAACAGCATTTGCTCCCTTCGTGTCTGTGTCTTACATTCTGGTAATTCTCACAATATTTCAAACTTGTTCACTATTATCGTATTTCTCACGGTTTTTTTTGGCAATAAAGTATTTTTTAATGAAGATATATCCATTGTTTTATAGACATAATGTTATTGCACACTTAATAACCACAATATAGTGTACACATAACTTTTATATGTGATGCTTGCCTTATTGCCATGGTCTGGGACTAAACCCTTCAGTATCTGCAAGGTCTGCCTGTATAACAGGGAAAAAATAAGTAATTTCTTAAAGAATTATTGAACTGAAATATTAACTCAACGTTGTGAAGGCAAATAAAATATGGACGACCTTGAGAATACGTAGCAGGAGCTAACCTTGTACAGGGAGCAAGGCCTCTGTGCTGGTTGGGTGTGGAGGACTGCAGGGGAGACTGTCCCAGCGACGCCAGCAGGAAGAAGGCCCAGCCTGGGCCTCGGCTTCCCGACATCCTCAGAGACCCGAGGGCAAGAGCTGGGGAAGGGAGCCCGGGGAGCAGGGCTCCAGGAGGAGGTGTCTGGCTGCTTGGGATGAGGGGCCCGCGTGGTCAGTCGGCCGGGGGCAAGGCGAGGGGCAGGTGGGGGCCCAGCCGGAAGGGGCAGAAGGGCCACCGGAGGTCCCGTGAAGGCGTGGACTGAGCTGAGACAGTAGAGGTCACACCGGGGTCTTAGGTAAGTAGGAAACCTAGAGTTCTGTCTGCTTTCAGGTGGAGACGGAGGGAAGACAGGAAACCAGGGCAGGGCTGCGCACGCGGGCAGGGAATCTGGCGTGTTTGCTGGGAAGAAGGGTGGACCGGAGCTGGAGGTGGGCTGGTGGCGCTGGCCGGGCCTCGGTCCCTCAGGCTGGGAACGGCAGCCGGTGAGGAGGTCTGCAGGCCGGGCCAGCCCAACCTGCGCTGTCCTAGATCCCCAAGGAAAAGCACCTTTTGAGCCTTTTCCTTAGAAACGTGATGTCACACGGAGTCCGGCAGTGGCACATTTCATAATAAGCCTTATAATAAACTTATAGACTAGAGGGTCGGACAATTAAATGTAAGTCATTCCCTCACAGTCAATGCTTTTATGTTAAAACTATCTAAAGGCAAAGAAGGAAAGAACCTCACCTTTACTGAGCACCTGCTCATGTGGTCCTTCGCTGAGGTTATAACACGTGTCGTTCAGCTACAGTGAAGGAAGGCCGATGGCGCCCAGTGTTTCTGGTCCTTGGAAATGTTGTACAAACGCACATCACCACAGTTGAGGTCGTGTAAAATCCTGCCACCCCCGGGAACAATGAACCTGCTTCCGTATTCTAGATGATCAGAAACAGATACCGTTGGCATTTTGCATGTTTAGCCTCCCAGAAGGTCTCCTATGTGTGCTTTAGCACAGTTCATACAGACAGGCAGACACTGTCTTCAGCACTGAGGACAACGACACATTAACGTTGAGACAGGAACAGCCAGGCCTGGAGTGTGGAGCGGAAGCAGGCAGCCCTGAGCCGCCCACCCTGAGCTGCGTGCCAGGGCCGCCCCCAAGGTGCAGCAGGAGGACCATGGCAGCGGCTGGGAGGGAGGGGCCCCCACATCTGTGGCTTGTCGGCTCCTTCTGTTTTATTCCTCTGGGTTCACAGCTCTCTCACTCAGCAGAGTGCCTGTTACACGACCCACTGCGGTGGGGTCGGCCGTGCTGGCGTCCAGCAGCTGGGGTTCACGGCAGGGTGTCTGCGCCAATTAGACGGCGCCTGGCCTTCCATGAGTAGGGCTGCTCTGTGTTCAACCCACCTTTGTGCCTCCCAAATGCGGGACTCGAATATGGTGACAGCCTCTTCAGACCCTTTCGAGTCCCGGCTTTAAACCCAGACGTCTTTGCTATTGGATTTAAAGCATATGGGATTTGACAGTCTGTCACTTCCTTTATCCGACACGTGTCTGCATCATAATGTTATTCATGGCGTAGCCCTAAGCATAGTTGACTCAAAGATTTCACTCTGTGTAACCAGATCTCACCCAGGCATTTGCTGGAGAAAATCCAGCTCAAGAGTCCAAGGCAGAGACAGGCTGAGCATGGCTGGGCGCTGGGCATTGCCCCCAAATTGCCCGGGCTTACTCCAGTCCACGGCAGGTTCTTAGAGAAGCTTCCCGCACAAGCACAGAAGGACGGACCTCTGCACCCCCGGCCCTGAACTTCGACCACAGCTCGGTGGGCCGGGAGGCCCGGAGCCTCGTTCCTCAGCAGACACAGGAGGTGAGTCCACAGGCTCCCCGGCCCCTCCTCCCCCTGCTGGGCTCTTGGGGAAGTTTTTGACTTCTTAACCAAAAGAAAAGTGTTGCATATAATTATGCAAGTTTGGGCTTCAACATCAACAATTTCCATCATGCATCTAATAATCTGAATCAAAAACCAAGAGAAGTTTGGTCTTGCCTCTTGATTTATGGGAAACCGCACGCGTGTATGGTGCCAGCCTGCTAGAGCCTCTCCTAAGAAGGATGTGTCTGTCTTGGGAATTGGAAGTTAAGCTGCTCATTGCATTCTGTTCATGGCAGGTGGGGCCCCCGAGGACCTGACTGCCCCCAGGTCCCCCTCCCAGGACTCTTGCAGTCCAACAGGCCCTGGAATCCAATGGCACGTGTGTCCTTACAACCAAATCCATCTTCTTATGGCGGCTGGAGCGGTTTCACCCCTGACATCTGTAGCTGCATAAATGTGTGAGGTATGGTCCCTGTTCCTGATGAATTTCTGTCTTGTGAAGGACAGAATCACAGACAGATACTTTCAGTGCAACATAGTAAATATTTCATTGCATTTGTTGAGGAAAAAGCCTTGAAATTATAAGACAAGTTTTACCCAATACTGTTATAATCTGTTTTAGTAACAGACTTTTTTTCCAGTCTGTCAATAAAGAAGTAAGCGATATAAATGGACAAATTATATACATAATTTTTCTACCAATAATATCTGGGTTCTTAGTGCTTTATCATTATAGCAATAAGAAAATATGACACAAATGGAAATATATAGCAATATGCATAGTACTTTTGCACAAATATTGCAATTCACCAAGTCTTTCCTACATTCCTCTGTGTGTGTCTGTCATGTTGTATAATTTAGCTGTACAGGAAATTGCAGAGGACGTGGGAAAGGGATGCTTTAATTTACCAAAATCTCATACTGATTTTACACAGCAAGTCCACGCAAAAAACATCCAGCCCCCAGGTGAGTTCTGCTTAGGGGTATGCCATGGGTTCTTGCTCAGGTTAGGAAAACATTAGAGCGGGGGCGGTGAGATGAACTGGGAGATTGGGACTGACATATATACACTAATACGTATAAAACAGATAACTAATGAGAAAAAAAAAATAAAAGGATACACTTCCCAAAAAACAGAAAAACATTAGGAACAAAAGAAGCTGTTATGCTTACGGGCTCTCACTTTCTACAGCTAGAATATATAAATCCTTTTCCACATATTAGCTAACAATTCTGCCCCTCTCAGAAATGCAAGATTTATTTCTCATTTCTCATGTGGTTTGTGTCTTTTAAAATGTGAAGTCACCTCAGGCTATTTTGAGATGGTCACCTGTCTGAAACGGGCACACACTGTAACTTCAGTGATGGTTCTGTGAGTTCCGCGTTGGGAGGGCGTCTCCCAAGGAGCCTGTGAAGGTGCGTGTGCGTGTGCATGTGTGTGCGTGTGTGTGTGTGTATGTGTGTTTGCAGGGGTGAGGAGATGATTCACATGGGTAAACGTTGCTCTCATATCCATAAGGTATGTTACCTACAGATATTTCATAAAGACACTGTCCTTTATTCCAAAGCATATATTCGAAAGAAAAACAAAATGTAATTGTCTCAAATGACTTGTAAAAACGACTGTATATATTATTAAACCTATAGTTCTCTGAAAGAAAGCACAGCATGTTTGGAATTAAAGTAGACAAAACTTTTGCTTCCATAAGTTTAGTTTATTTTCAGGAAAACAGTGATGATTACAGTTTAATATAATATAAAGAGAATATGAGCATATTTAGGCAATGTAATGTTTATAAAAAATATACAATATGTTTGAGGAGAAGTCTTGATAGTTAAAACATGAAGAAATAAGGACTCAAGATTTTGGGGTTTTGTTTAATACTTGGCTTATTTTTTGTCATGTACTTAGGCTTGTCTATTTTTCATGAAAAGGCCTTCCTCTGGTATTTCTGCTGTAGCAGGAGGATTGTCGGGCTTGGGGCTCTGGTGCAGCAGGAAAGTCACCCGGTCCTTCTTCAGCCCATCTCCCCTCAGCTGTAAGAGGAGGGGAATCACCCCACCCCCCCGTCACCCAGGTGCACACCTTACACACAGAGCCCCAATGCAGCTGGCGTCCTGGCAGGGGTCTCCAGGTGCCATGCACGGCCCTGGGCTCCTGGGGGGTCGTGGAAGAGCAGGGTCCCCAGGCCTGGGAGCACAGAGGCCACCCCAAATCACCGGCCAGGTCTTCAAACAATGGAAGGCCATTCAGGGCAGGCCTCAGGTCTCCACCAGAAACTGGAAGGGAGATAGTAACCTATGAGTCCGCCACTGGGGAAACCCTGTGGTTACCTCGACTGGACACAGGGCTGGGCTCAGTGGGAGACCCTGCCCCCCCAGGACCAGGGGTACTGACTGGACACAGGCTGTGGAATTAACAGCCAGTGAGCCAGTTTGGGGAGGTCAGGCCCTGCCTCTGGGTAGGACGGACCCGCAGGCGTGTTGTGGGGATGGAGTCATCTAATGTGAAATGCTTGGTGAACTACAAAGTGTGTCTATTTCTAAGGTGAAATCGATTGACTCCTTTACTTTCTATACATGAGTGTCCAAATTATCACCCAAGAGGACGAAAACGTGCTCTGGTTCTCACGGACCCACGCAGGCGCCCGACGTGACTGCCGTGAACAACACCTGCAAGACGGGCCCGTGTGCCGAGCCCTCCCAGGCGACGGCTCCCGCCCTGTCCTTACAGCTGTCAGTCACGAGTCGTGAAGTTACCTCTGCTCTACCTGTGCCCTCCTCTCTGCCCTGGTCCTAAGAGCGTGAGACCCGTGAGGGCCGGGTCTCTGCCAGCGTCACCACGACCACATCGCACACTCCTAAGCGTGTCTGAAACATACAGGATTCCAGGAAACGTTGCTGCACGGTGAGTGAGTGAATCTTTCCAAGACCACAAGTGATCCTCTCGGATTCCTTAATTCCTAACGCTGCAACCACTCCCTCCCCTGTGCTGCCACACACAGTGAGTATCCCCTCCGACAAGCTGAGCATCTCACAGGCCCTGGAGTGCAGAGGGGCACGTCTCTGGCCCGCCGGGTCTCATCACGCCCTGGATTTGCCGCAGCCTGGCCACAGGCATGAGAGCCTCCCCAGCCCGCCCTGACGGGCCAGCGCTCCCTGCCACATCATTAGCCTCACAAAAGGCCCCTGACTGGGGTGCTTGTGGGGACTGTGGCGGCCGGAGGCCATCAGCCTCAGGAATCCGGCTTCTTCTTACTTGAATCATCATAATTGCACTTTTCTGGGAAGCTTGGAATCTTGATGTCTGACAAAATTCATGTTATTTATTGAAGGTGAATGTTGCAACTTGCCATTTCATAATAAAGTAAAAGCTGGATATATTCTCACTAGCCATTAAGAGAACCACAAATTATTTGCTGATTTGTTTTCATAGAAGTATTTTTTAAGTCATGTTTTGGCAAGCCGTGTAGTAGCTCCTTCTGGGTTTTGAGCTTTTCTTGAACAAGAATTCTGGACTTAAAATGTTAAAGACCACTTCCATTTAAAAACTAAGGTAACTTACCGAACACCGTGAGAACACTGTATAACTTAGTGTCATTAAAAGATGCAGATTGTCAGTTTATTAAGGTGCAAGGGAAACACAAGCAAAATAAGCTCAAAATAATGGTTGCAAGAACGGAAGTGGGTCTTGAAAACAAAACACAGACAAGACTGAAAACCGTCCCATCCCGGCAGCAGGTGGGGTCCTGGGAACCCTGATGTGGCCCCGACAACGGTCCCTGAGTGTGGAGTTTGGGGCTCAGGGAAGGGAGACAGGAAGCAACGGACCCCCAGCACGGCTCGGGGCCCGTCGGACACTCAGAGGGTCTCTGCAAGCCCGCAGGGGTCTTCCCGTTTCTCAGACGAGAAACTGGATGGTTTAGTCAGAGCCACACGGCTCGGAGATGACACACCTAGAATTTGTGCCTGAAACCTCTGCTTCTTATTACAAAACAGTGTCTGCCTTTTACAAATGTTAACTTCTGTTCATGCATGCAAGTTATTTTTTCAGTAAAAGATTATAAAACAATAGCCCAAGAGTCACAGGGTCAAAATCAGAGTCCCTGGGTCCCTCACATATTTGTTTTATGATCTTACACAGCTGCTTACCACCCCCTTTTAGGGTTTTCGTTTCCAGAAAAGGGCAATTCCACCCTCCTGGACCAGCTCATTCGTTCTCAGAGCTAAGTGAGAAAATAAGGTATCAAAATGTCTAGTTTTTCTTTTTACAAATGAATCATGTTTCAAATGTTATTTTTCTCCATCTGGAATGTATTTTGACGGCAGTTTCTCTTTCATCGTTTTACCGCTGAGCAGGACAAGCAGCGTGGAGCGGGGCTGGGGGACAAGAAGCACGGAAGCTACAGAGACCCCCCCGCCCACTTGACCCCTGCCCCTCTGCCTCATGGCCCTGATCCACACCCGATGATCCCAGATGACCCCTGGGGTCCGACTCCTTACCCCTTTGAAAACACACTGGAACCTCCCTCTACCCTCTGATTAAACTCAAGGTTAGATTCACCCTGCCCTCCATCCCTCTTACTTGATGCAAAGATCAGATCATGAAGACACTTCCAGCTGGAAGATGCCACAGGGTGGCCTGAGCCCATCTGCGTGGTGATGCCCGAGCCTGGGAAGGTCCTTGCATCTCCTTCCGCAGTTTTAACAAGTTTTCGTGGCCCCAGGCTCTCTCATCCTCCCTCTCAGAAGAACAGCCCCATTTCCCATCGTAACGGATGGCTGAGCCCTCGGTCGCACCTCGTGAATCAGAGGACAGCATCTCTGCTCTTCCGGTTTCCTGCTGCGTTGGACCCTTCTGTACCCAGGCCCCTCACAGGGCCCATCTTCATTTGTTCCACGGACGCTTTTGCTTCTTGTGAACAGGTGGCCTACGCTCACACCCCACTACTCTCCACTCCCCTCGGCTCCAGGTCGCGGGTTCCCCTTGGGCTCTTTCCCACGGAGCCCGCGTGCCCATCTCCAGATGTGAGGGCTGCTCCGCTAGCTTCTTTTCCTGGGCCTCCCTGCAGGGAAGCCCGGGTCAGCTGACCTTCTCTGCTCCTCCCCCTCCTCCCCTTGCGGGCCTGCCTGATGGGTCCCCAGATGCTGCAGAGGAGGAAATGGGCTACTGGGGGTGGGGGGTGGGGTGGTGGAGACCACGGGAGCTGATTTCAAATTGTGCCCGGTTTCACTCCGTTTTGCCAAAGGTCTTGAACTCTTTTAAACAAAATCCCTGGTATCCTTATGCTGCAAAGACAGTCATGCCCCATCAGAGGTCGGCATGAGGAAAGAAGAGAGAAAAATAACACGCCTCTGATGTGGACACGTGGACATTTGTGGCGTCTGTTTTGCGCCTGAAGTCAACTCCTATTCTCTCCATCTGGCCGTCAAACTTCCTCAACAAACGATGCAGGGTCTCTTCCAGGAATCGGGGAATCCTTTCCAGAAGCAGATTCTGTGTGCTCCAGGAAATCCCAATGCATCACATAAAATGCTGTTTCAAACTCAAAATGGTGAGCCTCTCAGAAGACTCTTCTGAACTGGGAAGGTTAGACTCCAGCCCTTTGAGGAAAGAGGCAGAAACACAGCTTGGGCACCAGAGAACACCGTCAGCCCTGGTCACATCACTGTGGTTCTGTGTCCACTCCATCTCTCTGGTGGCGAATCAGCTGCTTTAGGAGAAGAACAATGTAAATGCGTGGCTCTGCACTGTCCTGCGGGCGGGACGGGGCACCCTGGCTGGTGCTGCCTACCTTTGCAGAAACATCTGCACACGGCCCCAAGGTAGACGTCCCGTGTTCCTGATCTATGCCCGTCCCCTCAGACCAGCCCAGCCTGGGCTGCAGCCGGGGGCCACGGCCATCCCTCTCTGACCCTCCCCACCTCAAGCACCGATGGCCTCCCGTTTTCATCCTCACGGCCTCGTTCTTCCTGCTTAGCCCACAGGTGGGTGCAGCCCCAGTCGTGGGATGATTAAAAGCACTAGGGGTTTGGGGTTGGAGGGCAAACGGCCTGGACTCCTTCCTCTCAGAGGGGCCTTCTGGCTCCTCAGATGAGCCCGAGGACTGTTGAGCTTGAATTGCCGACAGCAGTGACCCCTTGGTGACGGACTCTGTCACTTTCCGGATCCCACTCCAGCGCCAGGAATCACCTGCAAGATAAGTGACCTGATCCCAAGCCCATGGCCACGCTCCCCTTGGGGCCAACCAAGCTGAGACAAAGCCCAGCTGCAAAGTCTCCTTGGTTACTGGAGAATCGACAGAGAAGCTAATCGTATCATCATAAAAACCGTAACCTTCAGACTCTGTTAGCATCACACCATGACCGTCCGGCCCTCCGGGAATGAAGCCGTCTGGCTGTCCACATGCTTCACAGGAAGCCCTCGTCCTGCACAGGCTCCCGGGTCTCCCCTCTGCTGCCCCTCTGTCTGTGCCCCGGGGCTGACTGTCCTTGCTCTGATAGCACAGTCTGCTTTCAGCAAATCCAACTGCAGAAAACACATTCAAGCTTTGAAAAATGCATTCCTTTGGAAGGTTACACCCAGGACATTTTGATTAGGATTTGGGTGTTTCTCCTTCAAGGTTAAGGCTGGGGGAGGTTCCCCTCCGTGAGGACGACCTCACCTGAACCAGGCCAGCTCATCAGGACCGAATTCTCCGACGGTCCCACCTTCTATTCAGGCTCAGAGGCTCCTCGCAGGGAGACCGCATTTCTCACGCCTCCCCCGTGTCTGGCAAGAAGCAGGGCGGCCGTGGGAAAGTGACTTGAGTCCTGCTGAATCTTCTCCAGGCCTCCTTGGCCTGGTTTGGCTCCTGCTGAAGGTTTAAGGGAAGGCCGCACTGTAAGAGTTCACACTAGCAAAGGCTGTTTGCCAAGTCCCTTTGCCAGCACGCTGTCCCCCAGGGGGACCTGCCCACCTACATCCACACGATGGTACGCGTCGTAGGTGTCGTAGTCTGAGCACGGGCTGGAAGAAGAACTTCCAGACACCAAGTATTTTAGAAAAGAGTGAGCTTATTGAGAACAAAGAGCAGAGTTGGTGAGGGGGTGCTGCGAATACAGCGGCCGACTTCCTGATAGACCGGGGGGAGCAGGCCCCCTTTGTGGGCTGGCAGCCAACTTTTATAGCCTCAAGACAAAGAAAATTCCTGCTGGCAGGATGGCATTAGGTGATTGGTCAGGATGCTACGAGGTGACTACATGTGATTATTTTGCCTAATATGGAGTCGGGGGCTGTCCGGTTTAGGTCAGGAGAGCCCGTGGCAACAGTTGCAATGGGGGCTCGGTTAATTCTGGAGTTTCTGTCCCGTGTCCTTGATGTAGTGTGTCCTTGATGTAGGGTTCCACAGCAGGGACACCGGATCTCGGGAGCTTTCCTTCAGACACTCCGAGCTCGTTTTCAGTTCTTTTAGGAGTTTTATCCAAAGATGTTTTGAATTTGAGTCAATAATTTTCCTCCCAAGACGAATAACGATCCGTGATGGAGACAAAGATGATGGCTTACCCTCTGCTATCGACTTGATTTGGGACAGAAGTAACGCGCTTTTCCCCGGCGTGTGGTCCCTGTGTCTCCAAAAAGTTCACACGGTGACGGCTTCTGAGCAGAGTGCCCTCCGGCCAGAACCCTCCGGTCGCCTTGGGTGCCCTTCTCCCAAAACACGGCGCAGGTGTCCTTGACTCGCTCTGACAGGATCACCGCGGGCTGTCCGGTCACCGCTCACGGGCAGCGTTGACCCTCTTCTCCTCCAGCTGAGGGAGCAGGTGTGGGAAACGGCATTCTTGGGTGAGACGGTCTTCGCCTCTCGGACCTCACGGTCGGACAGCGTCCAGCTCTCAGCCGGGCTTTGGCAGGGCGGCCGGGGCCTGGGCTCTGGGCCCGAGGGGCCCGCCTGTGGTTGTGACCACGGGCTTTATGTCTCTGTCCCTCCAGCCACCGTGAGCACAGGCCTCGTGACCCTGCTTGCTGCGCGCACGGGGGAGGCGGGGCGCCAGGGAGCTGGTCCGTGGGGAGCAGGCCCCCCAGGCACTGGGGCTCCGACCCCCCTGCCTTGTCGCGTGGGGGCCTCGTCACCGCCTCGGGTCCTCCTCCCGGGCCCAGTCCCGAGCCCCACTGCCCTCAGGCCCCGACTTCTCCACCACCACGCCTGCTGCCGGCAGCGGCTCTCCTGCCGCGAGCCCCCTTCTGCTGGACTTCCTGATCCTTCAGGCCGCCGTCTCCTTTCTGCCTTCTAGCCACTCCAAAACAGCTCCGAGGAGCAGTTTCATTTATTACTGTTACTATTCGTTTCACTTCATTCTTGCGCCGGCCCCTTAAGGACTTTGTCGCTCCTGCTGTACAGTAGACAAGGACACCGAAGCTCAGGTGGTTAAGTCACTTCCCCAGAGACACACGGTCCGTGTGGGGCTGAGCCTGCGAGGAGCGCGGAGTCCTGTGCGGCCGCCCTCTCACGACACGCGCCTCCAGAACGTTCACGTTTCTTCCAGGGCAAACAGAAACTCGGAGCCGCGCTTCAGTGACTGCTGACATCCTGGGACTTCTCTGCTACGAGCGTAAACACCGTGGACCTGGTGCTTACACGTCGCAGCACTCCGGGAGGATGTTGAAGCGGGTGTCCTCCTGTCACGCGTGATAAAGCTGAAGTCCCTGGGGTTTAATAACTCAGCCAGGCCAAGCGGCCGGTGCCCTGGAATTTGGGCACTTTCATCGCTCATGTCGCACAGCCTCCCAGACACAGAACACTGCGGAACAACACACAGAACATTGTTCATTGATTTTAACCCTTCTCTCGGTCACACGGTGGTTGGACTCAGCTAAGGTCTTGGATGATGTGAGATCCTCTAACACTTAGACCAGCTGGGAGTCCAGGCGCGGAAGGCCCGTCCCTCCCACAGGCCTGATGCCCTGGCCTTCCACCTGCCTCTAAAAGCCATTCAGCAGCGGAGGTAAACCCGAGTGTCCGTCTTCCTGTCCCGGGGCCACAGCCCTTTCCTCCCTCCCAGCCTGTTCACAGGCCACGTAGGGGTGAGGGCACTCGCTGACCCTGGACGCCGGCCCGTCTCATCTCCTGGGAGCTCGGGAAGGAGCTGATGCTGACCCCTCACCTGGCAGAGCACGAGCGAGACTCTGTGAGCACGTACCACCTGCACGGCTGGCAGCATCGGAGCTAAAGTCAGAACGTGGGCGCCCTGGCTCCAGAGTCTGTTTCCAGCTCCGACGTCACCGGGGATTAGCAGGAAGGGGACACAGGCGGGCCTGGGAGGAAGAGGGAGACCAGAGGTAAAGAGCGAGACCCCCGGAGAGGGCGGAGGGTGAGGGCGGCTCGGAGACATCGTCCCGGCTTCGCCCTGTCCTGTTCTACGTGTTTACCTTAAACCTTTGCTTATGCAAAACAAAGCATCGATCTAAGTTCTCACCTGACCAGTTCATTTACTACGTACTATAGTTACGATCATGTAGTTCCCATTTTTACATTAAGGTGAAATTCATGTCACAGAAAATTAACCATGTTCAAGTGTACAATTCAGGGGCATTTAGAGCACCTACAATGTTGTAAGACTATCAGCTCTGTTTAGTTCCGGAACATTTTTACCTCCATGAAAGAAACTCTTGTACCCATTAAACAGTCACCCCCATTCCCTCCTGCCCCAGGCTCCCATCACCACGAATCTGCTTTATGTCTCTACAGATTTACCTATTCTGAATATTTCAAATAAATGGAATCATACAATATGTACCCTTTTGTGCCTGGCTTCCTCAATATTCAGCGTAATGTTACTTAGGTCCAAGCGTGTCATAGCAGGTGTCAGAGCTTCCAACCTTTAAGGCTGAATAATATTCCTTTGTCTGGAATCCATTCATCTGTGATGGGCATTTGGGCGGCTTCCGGGTTTTGACTGTTATGAGTGGTGATGCTAAGAACACGTATGACATGTCCTTGTGTGAGTTCCTGTTTTCAGTCCTCGGGTTTATACCCAGGAGAGGACTCGCTGGGTCACATGATGTCCCTGTGCTTCACTTCTGGAGGAGCCACCAACTGTCTCCCACAGCGGCTGAGCCGCTTCACAGCCGCAGCAGCAATACGCTCGGGCTCCAGCTCCTCCGCACCCTCACCAGACTTGTCCTTTTCATTATTGTAGTGGATGTGAGGTGGTACCTCGTGGTGCTTTCTCCAGTGACTGATAATTGAACAACGTTTCACGTACGTGATGGCCATTTGTGTGTCTTTAGAGAAATATCTCTTCAAAGTCATTGCCCATTTTTAATTGTTTCCTTTTTTCTATTTTTGCCTTTTGTTTTGGGGTTAGAAGAATTCTTTATATATTCTGGCCACCAGACCCTTGTCAGATCTATGATTTCTAAATATTTTCTCCCATTCAGTAGATTGTCTTTTTACTTTCCTCATAAGGTTTCTTGATACAGAAATGTTTTTTAATTTGATAGAGTCCAGTTTATCTACTACTTTTTTTTTTTTTGTGGCTCATGCTTTTGGTGTCATATTTAAGAATCTGTTCCCAAATCCAAGGTCATGATGATTTATGCATGTTTTTGTCTGAGAGTTTGGTAGTTTTTTTTTTTTTGGTTTTTTTTTTTTTTGCGGTACGCGGGCCTCTCACTGTTGTGGGCTCTCCCTTTGTGGAGCACAGGCTCCGGGCACACAGGCTCAGCGGCCACGGCTCACGGGCCCAGCCGCTCCGCGGCATGTGGGGTCTTCCCGGA